>NW_003206638.1:108832-135463 GCF_000006405.1 Perkinsus marinus ATCC 50983
GGATCATCCTCTTCATTCATACCTCCGCTAAACCATTCGAGAAGGACTCCACGCAGGCACGGGCAAGTACTGAATGGCTGTGGCAGCCAGCGAGTGGCGCATGATCTGAGAATCAGATGATGACCATCTTATCGTTGGGCGATGAAGCACTTGAGCTTAGGATGCAACGCTTGCCACTTCGACAATCTAGCTTCAGCCGCTTCTGATTCAGAGTCGAGTTTGCGCTTGCGGACGTTGCCTCCTTGAGGTCTGACTTCCGGTTGTGGTGAAGGTTTGACAGCATGGGGGACAGCTTGACCCTCCGCAGCATTCTCAATGATAAATGCTCCTCCCTCAACCTTCTGAGCCGCTTCCCAATGGGAAGCGGCTCAGAAGATTTGTGGGAAGTTCCCATCGGAACCACGCCAGAAGCAATGCCGGAGCTATCGCTTAGTTATATTTAGTCTGAATGACCGACACAGCGCGTGTCGGTACCGACAGTGATGGGTGAAGAGCTCTCCGAGAACAGCCTTCACTTAGATAATAGTTCAGGTTAGTTACACATTGTAGGAAGTTCTCACTAGGAGCTCTTGAAGAGTTACTCTTCCTTCAGTCACAAAAATTGGCGTGACGCTCACTGTAGTTCAGTGAGCGTCACGCAATTTTTTGTCTATCTTGAGAAGCGACAGTGTCGCTGCGACACGCCTACAGCGTTCCCGCTTGCTCTTGATTGTTGGAGGAATATACGTTCGCTCTCCTCAGCTGAGCTCAGGAGTCCCCTCAGGGAACTCCACCAAATTATTCAGGCTGAATAATTATAGTAGTCTATATACAAATTCGGGTAGAGCCAACCAAAGTTTCCCGAGATTTCCTCAAAATTTGCATACCGACATATGTATTTGACCATGAGCCGCTCATGATGAGCGTATTTCCCCGTATTGCTCTTGAGGCTAGCCATATTGGAACGATTTTCGTCCTTAGGTACTTTACTCACCGATTTATCATTGTGAGCGTTGTGCGTGGTGCTCTTAGTCGAAGTCACCAATTCTTGGAGTCAGAACTGTACCAGACTTGAAATTTGAGTTCATATCCAAGTAGGCTCAACTTGAACGCATGATGAAGTAGGATGATGCAGTATGAAGTAGGCTCCATCGTGCAGGTTATTGAAGATTCAGACGGTATCGGAGGTCCTTCTACCGGTCCTTTCATCGACCCGAACCAGAGAGTAGTGCAACCGATCGTGGCTGAAGTGACAGCGATCCTGCTGTGGTAAAGTCTCAAGTCGGTTCCAGCCTGGAATTTTTCTTATACCTTAGCTAGTTGTTTGGGAGACGGCACCTATCTGCCTGCGTGTTAGGCAATGTGACTAGGGTGTTGCGCCAATGGACGGCGTGTTAGAAGCAGACAGTGTTATCACTAACTGCTCCCCAGTCGACTTTCACCAAGCCTCAAAGAGGCTGCCTCATCGAGAATCTAGATTCCATATAACTATTGCGATGCGGTGAAGCATGCCTTGACCAAGGATCGTAACAACTTTCTGAAGTTCCGATTTGAAACTCTCGACAAATCCTGCTCTATTGCGTCGAAGTGGTGCGCCATCGATTTTTTATAGATTCTTCAATAAAGAACTCTGACGAACGGGTAGCGTGAAGAGTGGCAGGATTGGATGGGAAAGTTTGAGACGAATCGGGGTGTGACAGACCCCTATCTGTCATGATCGAGGCCTGTCAGGGTTCGACGTGATAGATTGCTACATGTCCGAATCATTCACGGATACGGTCTGTGAGTGATTCTTTAGTATTGATGATGTATTTTGCTCTCATTTTCTCTTGAATATATCCACAATGATAATTGTCCCTAGCAGCAACACAAAGCTGTTTCAACCAGTGCTAATGACACCAAATACGTGAGGTTATTGATTCTGGAAAAACTACTTTTATCATCATTATTCATGACTACTTCATTCTCTAATCCTGGATTGGACAGTGGGAGGCAACGAACTGATCACAGGAGTCTAAGCCTTAGTAGCCACACATATAGCCACACATCACATGCTCTCTTCGCGACAGGAAGAGGGATAACATACCAACCCAGCCCTCAATTTGTCGAGAATCGTGACCGGACCGCGGCTTTTTGACACTCCCGCCTGCCGATGCCCCACAAGAACTAATTCCTCATGATCTCTGTACCCGAAATCAGCTTGTCCTTGCGCAGAGGTACGATGAGGTAACGTTATATATCCGCCACTTGATACATTTGACAAGAAAAACGCTACGAAGTCGAAACTGGTACAGCTCCTTCCTATATAGCTGATTTTACGTGTGAAGATACCTCAGTACTCAATACAGATATTAGAACCGTTGGTACAGCGTTGGAAAGAGCCCAACAAGGGCTTTCAAGTGGTATCTTTGCTCGCGAACTGTCACTTGCCGCGAAATTACGGGGGGTGAGCCATGTTTTTTGCACTACCCTGTGAAGTCATATGACATCGACACCAGATATTATCCCACTCATTTCCTAATGAATAACTCCGAGCCCTTTAATGATCCTAAGTTGTCACTGGGGAGAAACGCACTTGATCCTCACGACGCTACAACGAAGAGAACAACGCAACCGTAGTATAGTAGCTGATCGAAGGATCTATACTGGGCGCGTGGACACGCCGAGTCTTCTCGACTTGACGCGCTGCGTTGCGCATCTTCAAAAACTATTACTACTAGAGAAAACCTCTTTGTTGAGCAAAATCGAAAACTCATGTCTTAGACATGATGTCTAGCCAGTAAGGCAAAGACGACCATATATGCGAGATTTGAGATGAGTATTCTTTCTCATCGATGAAGCAGGGTTATAAGAAATACGGCGAAGTACATCATTCAACGGGCAACTATGATTTACTGATAGGATAGACGGGCTCGCGAAGGAGACCACATACACCTGAGGTAACATACACATCACCATGGATTGGGAGGAAAGTTTCCTCATACTCTCTCAGAGAGTTGAACTCACCATATTCCGTATCGTCAATAACGATTCTTGCATAGCCATGCTCTCCCCATTTGGTGCCCCATGAGTTCTTTATACGATAATATCTGAGGGGAACAACAGTAGAGCCGCGCGGCTAGCGTCACGGCCTAGTAACTAGGCCCTAGCTCTTACGGGTCATGGCCTCTATCATAACCAACTACAAGGACAGCATGAGTTGGGAAGTTGCCACATACATCTAAAAAGATTGTCGTCGCGCTCAAGCAGCTACTTTGATGACGGGTCATACCTCCCTTGATGATACCACTCTTATAGTTTTGGAAGACCCCAGACATCCCACAGATGAGTGTACTGACAGGCCCACCAAAGGCAACGGCTGCGAGCATCGAAGATGAGGAATTGCTTTTCACATTTACATGACTTATGGTTCTAGCCTGGAAGTAGTTGATTAGGATCTGCTGTTTCCTACGGCCTTAAACTCACCTTAACGGCGTCTTTACTAACATTGCGACGACACTGACCATCTTTTCCTACATATTTATAAGCTCTTTCAGTTTCCAAACCATGATCCGCAACATACTCGTAGGAATCGTTCAAATGACGTGTACCATTGCATCCTCTGACAACAATCAATGGTCATGCCAACTAGAAATTGCAATACTGATTGCCGTAGGCTGTACTGCAGTCGATAAGTTCCTGCTCCGAGAGAGAGACAAGCTGACCAGTAACATTCTTGTGGAGGCCTTCCAATGCACCTAGTAAGGCACCTTTACGTGAGTAGCAACGATGAGGATCTCACCAGCAACGCCAAAAGCCCAGCAGCTGCCGCATACAGTTCCTTGGGACTTCACATCAGTAACCCAACCTTTTTCGACATAGTCGACCCTCATCGGCAGATCATCATCGACCGAGCCCTCAAATCCGAATGTTTGGGCCTCGGAGTCTGACACGTGGCTGCGTCAGGTAATTCGTACTCTTTCGAGCGCCTACCGATTCCTCGCAACATCGTTTGCTGCCAGTCACCAAGGGAGTATCCTCTTGTGACGAACTCTCTGAATTCATCGTTTGTAAGATGAGTGAAAGGAGTGATACCCAGCTTGTAGGAAAGGTCTGAGAACCACAACCATAACCAGGCAGTACTGCAGATAATTACATCTTACTCCTTGAATTTACTTCATCTATGAACTTGAGGTTGTCGTGAAAGATGGCAAGTCTCTTGACATCCTCTTCGCCAAAGTCATGATCGTATCTGCAACAAAGCTGTGTCCAATAGCTACCAGAAACATTGCGCACTACTCATTCTTGTACGCTTCGAATAAGTTCTGCACCTCAAGAGGCGTTCGTTTACTGAAAACACCTAGAATTGAAGATAGTAGGATAGGAGTGAGCATTAGTCACACAAGAAAGCCTGGATCCAGAAGGCTGTCGGGAGAGAAAACTCTCAGAGCAACCGAATAGCCGTGAAGAGAGAGACCGAATCCCCCGGTACGTGGAACCTTGGAAACCGCCACGGCGTTGTCTTACACTTATGTGACCTGTTACTGTGCGTGAGTTCTCCTTATTACAGCATTTCGTTTCCGGCTTCTGGGGAAGGTCTCTGTGCTGAGTCTGCTCTCGCGTGCGTACGACTGCTTAGGTCGTCGCCACCCGAATACAATCGATCAGGCTATGTTTGCGTGCCCCAGCACTCATTGCTAGTGCTTTGGGAGCCTACGAATTGCCCATTATTCTTTCCGGTCGAATTTATTGGCTTATAGTAGGAATATGAGTTTCACATGACATCTGTGTCAGATATTATCAACTTCATTTCCTGATGAATGACTCCGAGCCCTCAAATGATCCTCAGTCGTCACTGGGAAGAACCATGCGTGAGCGGCTCACGACGTGAGCCTCACGTTGAGCCCCAGGACGCTACATTGTACAAATGCATGAAAATTTGATTTCTCGGCTAGTACGGGGAGTACTCATACATTCTCTCAGCACTCTGAATGTATCCATATAACAAGTAAACACTAGGAGTTCGGTTGGCTGAATCAAACGCCGCGTGACGCGGCGTGACTCGCCGCGCGTGCCAAAAACGATCGTGCGCAGGCGTGCAAATTCCTAAGCAGCACAACATCACTGGAGCATGGAGAATCAAATGGCATGGGAATTCACATTTCTTGCTTTGATGTGAGCACCACCACATGTGAGAAGTTCTTACTGAGAACACGTTTCAGGCGGTTGTCAACAGATTCTGATAGCGACAGTATTTCGCAGAAGGACCAGAGGATGATCACGGCTTCAATTGAGCAGTCCTAGATGTTCGGAACATGTTTGGAACATCATGTTCCAACGACACTATAGACTCACCAGACTCTCTGGTTACACCACGTGTGATTATCATCCCAGACTCAGCGCGACAAGGATCAACTTTAGCTTGAACAATGAGGACAACAGAGTGGCCAGAGCCTGTGTGACTCACAGGGCATAAGTCCCAGTGTAGGAAAACAGTCGCTCAGCAACACAACTGTGGCACGAAGGCTCGAAGGAAGAGATCTCGCGTCGTTGGTCACACAATTCCGTGTCTCTCCAGGAGACTCTCCTGAGAAAAAAAGCTATTGTGTCCTTCTCGTCCCTTTCCCTCTCTCGCTTCTTTACCACTATACCACCACTTCTACGGTGGAAGTTCCACCACAATGTCGTGTCTGGTATTCAGCCGTCAATTAACGGGGAAGGAGCTGCGACTATTACACTTTTAGTTTCACACCACACTGGCTATTCCGAGATAACCCGAGACCATAATGTGAGCTTAGGGGAAGTGCCAGGATAAATATATTTCCTTCCCATTACACTCATTCAATATTCGTCTGTTACAGATGCTCTTAACGCAACGCCCTGAACTGCAGACTAAGAGTTAATCATTAACTGTTAATGGAGAGAACAGCCCAACAGTAGAACTGGTCAATTTGATGATGGTGAAGGCAAGTTTGCAGGGGAGTGGGCTCACTCTTTGAGAGTCACAATTTGTGACTCACAAACGGCTCGACAAATTCAGGGATCACTTGATTTTATACAACCACCAACTTATATAGTACTCCCACACTAGACCGACCAACAACTTATGTAGTAGTCCCACACTATACCGACCAGTGATCGGTATAGTGTTGGTGGTCGGCGACCACCAACGAGTGTGACGATAGCATCACACAACACCGCATAACTGTATTAAAAACCATCGCTCTCTCAGTAACATATGTCTCCTACGTTAGAACACCAACGCCTCGTCATCTATGTTCGTGAATAATAACAAGGTCCCAACTTGGGACTCCCAAGTAAACCAGATCACTTCTTCTCAAAATTTTTACTCTTAACTTCTATAGGTGATCTACCCCGCGATATGATGGTCCTTTTTCCAAACGCACCCAAATAGGAATTTTGTCCATAGTATCCTTCCGACTTGGAAGGGTACTATGGAAGGGTACTTCGGAAGAATACTGTCGGAGTACGCCGTACTCCGACAGAGGGTGAGTTGTAGTTCTTTCATTGGTGATAGATAGATGATGATGAAATGATTTCAGATACATTCCGGTTAGATCAAATGTGTCCGAGGTCGTATCGAGAATCTTTAATTTCGCCGAGGCCGACTCTGTGATTGCAGCCGCAGCGTCCAAACTAGGACACTATTTTGATGCTGGTATCCTCTATAGCAGAGCTCAGAATGCCCTGGAGAAGTCCTTCAACACTGAGAGCAAATTGTTCGGGCCGCTCGAAGTTAGCGGGAACTGGATCTCTCCGTTTGACCCGTCAACGCGGTCAGTTGAGTTCTTCACTCGGGCTTTGGCAAGTCAGTATCGCTTTTATGCGCCCTTCAATGTGGACTTCCTCATCACGAAGTATGGTGACCGAAAAGTGCTCGTGAGCACTTTGAAAAGCTTTTTAGTGAACAAGTGTGTCCAGTTTACACGAGTGATAACCGTCACGGTTATCACTCGTGGTGTGATTCACGAAGAGACCGAGTTAGAAGTCCTAACTTAGGACTCACGAGTGAATACTTTGGTCAATACGGTCACAATAACCAGCCGTCTCATCACGTTCTCGGGTTTTGCAGTCGTCCCTCAGTGGTTCCTCGACAGGAAGAGGCTCCTCATAGAGGCTGGTTAAAAATTGTTCAGAATCCGTACAGGTTGGAGATCCAAGGGCGTCATTTAGACGTCCATAGAGCCGCTCGCCATACAGCCCTCGCTTGGTTCACTTTCAAAGAGCGTTGTGACAGGCCATTGGGAGCAGCAGGCTACCTTCCTATTGGTGAGATATTATTATAATCCATCACCAGGGCGAGCGCTACACGTGCATTCGTTTGTAGGCAAGCATTATCATACGATTTTCGTTGAAAATATTCCCGTTCTCACAATCCATGAGCGAGATCAGGTGGGTTCGGGGACTGTTTGCAGCTTTTCAAAGTCGTTTATCGGAGTAATTTGGGGAAATTCCGTAAGTTTATGAAACGGGATAGTGACAAGATCATCTTGTCAAGATGTGGTTATTCATGATAATCGTGGACGTTTTACTGACTGGACTCGTGGACTGCGTGAGAAATCCCAAAACTATCGTTCGTTGTTGATAAGGTACGTCGATTTATCACGCTCATTGACGGGTTATATGAAGCTGGCATCAAATTTACTTGACGGAGCATGTGGAGGGTCGTCGGAATGTACCGAAGTGGTGATCACCTCGATGGATTTTCTGGATCTCGACAAGAATGGAGTTATCGACAGAAACGAATTCGAGCAATACTGTCAGAGATACGGTTAAGCATTCACCGGTCATATAACCGTAGTTAATGCTGAAGCGTGATACGTCGCAGTGGTCGCTACAGTTGCACATTACTGTTCATATGACGTCTTGTCTCTCACTTCCTTTTCACTCCTGTAGTCCGACGTTTTCTCTTTGATTCTTTCACATTCTTGTAAGACTGGTTTGATTGGAGCGTTGAGTTTGTGAGTGATTGATTGGTGAGCTCATCGAAACTGTTTATCATCCATTACTGAGTTGATAACACTGCCTGACCAGTCAGTGCAATATATCCAGTGTTATGTTATAACACAGCTGCGAAGTCTGAGTTCCTCTTTTTTCCCGACTCGTATCATCCTGATCAGCATTCCTGATCGCACCATCGCTCCCCCCAATGGTTGATAGTCAAGTCAATAACCCTGATCATTACGGTCCGACATCTCACAATACGCAGGAATCCTGCGGCAGGATTATCACCAAAAATTACACCACACATAAGTAAAACTTGGATCGTTTTGGCTGTGGTCAAGATAGTCAACCGTTTAACAGAATCAAATGAGAAACAACACATACTTCGAGTCGAAGTCTTCGACATTCCGTCCTAGGGGTCATCTGGAGAGCAGATTCCGTGAAATTCATGGAGCCACTAAAGTTGCTCCTTAACTGTGCCTTAAATCTAGGAATGCCTCGACAAGCTTCTTAATAGTGTGCTATAAACTGAATGAACGCTATATGATGTATTACGTCGAGGCTTGCTGGAGTCGAACGGAAGACCCATTTTTCTCACTGACCAAGGCATACATCATAGTGGTGGCCATTCAAGCCCTTCAATACCATAAATCCCATGACTGCTGCTCCTTGACTGATACAACACAAGATGATCTTCTCGGGTGAGAGAAGTACAGCGTAGAGCGGCAAACTGATCGTACCAATTGTAAGGTGAGAGGACTATTATGTGCTCGTATAACATGCACGAGCAAAGATACGTCAGTATGGAACGGTCTACTGTACGAACGAAAGATGTAGGGTGGTCATGATATCAGGACATCTCAATCAAAGCGTCCAAAAGTCAAACAGAAAGTCATGACAGGCTTCTCGCAGAAGGCAAGAGATCTAAAGTGAGATCATCTACTCTTCCAATATCCACCAGTGAAGAAATTCTCGGAGATACTCTGCGCTCCACTGGGCTCATACAAGAACATCATATGACCCGCGTCAAGCACCTGAATGAACCATTGATGATCTCTGGGTCTCGAGGGACCTCAGAGACAACCCACGAGGCTGTACTTTGATGAATGCGAGCTTCGCTCCATTTGTATACTGTGAGGCCCACATCTTGCCGAAATTCCTACCATCAACCTACGAGAGCCATAATGGGGTAACATCGTTGTGGAAGATACTAACCTTGATATCCTTAGCAGGGGATTCCTTGAGCAACTTCCCGTAGTCTTTAACTCCTTTCAATTTCGAAACCCCTTCGAACGCACCGACAGCATTGGTCATAAAATCTTGGTCACCGTTCACGACAAGTACCTTGATGCGAATTTGTTATAGTTATATCATTCGCCGCCTGATTGAAGAGGTGCTCTTTGTTCAGCTTCATTCAGTACGTCTTAGGTAATAGTACAGAGAACGGTACGCCATGCGGATAACTCTGCGAGAGGCTTTTCGACAGCTCACTTTCAATCCTGCATCGAGGAGACTTGTGACCTGATATGTTGTATCATAGGCAACGAATCTAACGAATTGGTCGTGGACCTAATATCAGTATCCTTCACATAGAATATCACGGAGGTAGAGTACTTACCTGATGATTATAGGGCATCCACTCTTTTGAAACGCCCAAGGCTTGCTGCACAGACTTCAGGTTCAAGAGGTCGGGCACCTTTGAGTAATACGCGGTTCATTCGGGATGAACTCCAGAGTGATAAGATATGCATCGACTTCAGATAGAACCATGACAGCAATAAAAGGCCGTAGAAAGGTTGTCACACGTTATACGGGGAAGTCTACTAGCTTACGTCCCCAGGGTGAAGTCTGTAGAAAGTGTTCTCCTTTCCAGGTGGCACGCGGATGTCGTAACTAAGTGAATTAGGAAAGCGACCTTCAAAGATAGAAAGGATCCTCTGAATGCAGACTCTGCATTGGAGAGAGTCACTACTACTCCAATGACAATATTGGAAACATCATTTAGTTATAGATTGTGTGAGAGTAAACAACCATTACGCCGTAACCCAGCGTTCAAAATGGATCTTTTGGATGTCGACCCACTTACGCGCTTGTTCCTGCTGAAATAAGCCGCTGCGCGGTGTTCTTTTCACAGGTGTTCAGAGCTTGCTTGCAGTAAACTAATATTGCAGGGAATGCACATCGTTTTGTTGGGGGAATATCTCCGTAGATGGCCCACGTTTGAATGTCGGAAGCAAACCTCGGACGTGAAATTCATTATTTGAGCTCACCTGAGATCGGAGTCCCTCCGGGGCCATTACGATTGCACTCATCTAGTTGTTCTTTACATTGGACCAGCCTTGCTTTCATCTGGTCGATGCTGAGAGGAAGTGCAACTCCACGACTAAATCAGTGAGAAAACGACTCAACTCTGCTGAGGGTAGCAGTTTGTGGTCCTGCGCCATCTGTAAGCATCCTTGATATCTGGGATGGTCCTCATCACACATGCCACATGTCACAACAACCTTACGTAGCTAGAGGCGCTGCAATTCCAGAAAGCATCATCACTCCAACCAGATTGACCTTGAAGCCGACAGACTTGACCAGCCGTGCCCCCAACGTTGCCATCATCTGGGCTGAGGGGAGGGGAGGGGGGTTTATACACTTATTGCCGGTGATGTGATCGCCTCGGAGTTTACCCGACGACGAGAAGCCGACTAGATGCACGTCATTGTTTAGGCCTTTATGTTGTTCGAAGAACTTTTTGACGAAGTCCACCCTGAAAGAAATCCGACTGGATCATCATTGCTGTTGTTGCGTCAACTCACAGGTCTAATATTAGATTCTCCCATCCGGCACCGATAGGTCCTTGACTGAAACCTGTAGGTATCGGTGCATCGACCCAGATACCGTTAGCTTGTCTCGTCCATGAGAACCTAGGGCACCGGAAGCTTCTAGTGGATACTGAACGTGCATAAACCCAACTTGTTTTCGATGAGCCAATTCCCATCCATGCGACATGGTCCGTTAGCTGTCAACATAATTCCAAGGCTGCTGGCACCGGGACCACCAGAGATGTATAAGAAGGTCTGTGCCGTTTTAGGATTGCCATCGGCCTGTATGATAGTGTAGAAGTACCTGGTACAGATATAGCAGCAGCACACCTGTAATGATCTGCAACGGATTCAGACTCACCAACCTATGCAAGGGGCTTGTTTGCACGTATCCATACTCCTGGTTTCCACTGCCCTTGGGGCATAATGTTTTACCTTTCTTCAATAGCTCAGACGGAAAGCTTGAGGCAGCTACGAAAGCGATAATAAATGGGAGGAATAAGACCATTTTATCGGGGGTGTAGCTTTGTTGCGGGAGAAGTTACGCTACGATGCACGCATGAGCCTTGGTGGACCTCTATAGGCCAATACCTTGTACCAAAATCGATATCTCACTGCTAATAGCAGTCTGCTATAACTAGATAAGCCAACTCGACTCCAGATTCTTGTAGTATACCAGCTAACTCAGTGATATGGTAGTGGCACTAGCCAGTTGTAGGGTATTTAGTTACTGTCGATCGATACCACAAATATAAGACGGATGTAACGTCCTCTTAGTCAAGACATTCACCCACGGTGAGAAACCCAACACTTTCATCTGCGCTTCATGATGAGTTTGTCAACAGAAGATGTTTTCAACTTGCTACCAAAGTCTTATCACACCCTGATGTTACCAAAGGAAGAGATCTCAGAAGTCTCCCTCATTCCGGCGCCCTTCTGCTCTACTAATATCGATCACCTGCGTACTTCACGTAAAAAGCTATCAATGAACAAGATTCCGCACACACTTGTGCGACATGAACTTGTAACAAACCCTACACGGATAGATTAACTGTAAAGAAATGAAGAAAGAAAGACAGACATAAATCCTGTCATAGAATCACCGTTGGATGCGGCTGCTCAGATCGTCGTAGTGGTACGTCCACGCGCGGCAGTCTTCCCCCCCCCCCCCAGTCGGCGACAACGTCGTTGTCACTTTCAATGAGTGACTCACTCATTCAAGTAGCACCTTCCGGCGCTGCGTCCGCCATGAGAGTGGTACCATCGGCATTCAAGTCCACCCGAAAAAAACGTCGACCGTCCTCGCTGTCCAATATGTGAACCCAACCTTCAGTCTTCTGCTCCTCTACACTAGGCCCCGCATACAAGCCCAGAACATCCGCACCCGTTACCAAACGAACCAGTACACAATCTCCTTCCTTTAGCTTGGCAGGGTCCACAGTGCCCTCAACCGCCGGAGTGGCTCGGGTACGGTCCACTTCCTCACGCCTCACCTCCAGGTGACAGGGAGAGACGGCGATAGTTTCACAGGAAGTCACCCCCAGAGGTCGGAGTCGTATTGAAAACCCCGCCATGCGGCCCAAGTAGACAAAAGGACCGCTGTTGACGTTCACCGTCTGAACCTTCACCACATGATTCACGACGTCCAGTGCACCTGGTCGACGCCATATCACCAATGTTCCGCCCTCAAGATCCGTGATATTCTTCGTAGGTCCTCTTCCGGATGCCACTCTTCGTGCTGAATCTTGCAAGCGAGTCTCCAGCACCGTGAGTCGTTCACGATCCAAAAGGCGAACTCTTTCCTTGATGTGGACGGGGTCCGTCGTCGATGGGTCTACATCGACCGTGGCGCCGTCCATCTCCGTCCCGAACTCCTTGGCCTGGGTCATGGAACCCAATAGTGCTGCGGAGGGGGCTAGTATTCGACTCTCCAGGGCACTCGCACCAGAAGCACGAACAGCGGAATTAAGCGTCACTTGAGCATACCAGAGAGCCTCGTCCCAAGCAGATGCATCACCGATACGATCTGATTGATCTTCTTCATTCATACCTCCGCTAAACCATTCGAGAAGGGACTCCATGCAAGCACGGGCAAGTACTGAATGGCTGTGGCAGCCAGCGAGTGGCGCATGATCTGAGAATCAGATGATGACCATCTTACCGTTGGGCGATGAAGCACTTGAGCTTAGGATGCAACGCTTGCCACTTCGACAATCTAGCTTCAGCCGCTTCTGATTCAGAGTCGAGTTTGCGCTTGCGGACGTTGCCTCTTTGAGGTCTGACTTCCGGTTGTGGTGAAGGTTTGACAGCACGGGGGACAGTTTGACTGTAGTAAACCGCCTCTCTCATTTGCTAGGATACATCATTGTGTTCGTATGTCTCTGTGGCGTGTGCAAGTCAATGATACTATAGCCGCTATAGTATAGCGCCCTTGTGTATTGTCCCCTAGCGTAAAGCTAGTCGTTATTGCGGAAGTTTTATTGTAATGTATGAACAAGTTATAAGCTCAATTTTAATTACCTTCTATGTCACAGTATCCGTCGAGTTCTAAGGGTGGGGATAATCCTGCTGATTCTAGTAAACGGTCTACACAGGCCGGGAACACTTCATTGGTACCCGATGCAGGATATCTTGCTCTTACTGGCCCCGGACATCGATCAGAAGGTGGTGTTTCTTCGGCTCGGAGTGAGTTTGCTAAGGCTGTTGGCCTCGATGCTAGACTCATTCATCTGCTCAAATCTGAAGAGGTTGAAGCTCTTGTGACTAAAACTTCTGGTGAGGATCTGGACAAACGTTTGCAACTTCGATTTCTATATCAGTCGGTTTTGGCTGAAGTCCCTAATGTTGCTGCTGCCCAGGTCAATGTTCCTCATGTACCTTCTCGGTTGGACTATGCTCGATATCATAGGCCTCTTCCTACGCCTGGGTTAGGTGGACGAAGTGATAATGGATGTGGTTCTAGCATTCATGACCTATGTATGGAGCAAGGTGATGCTGATGATTCTCTCAATATCAAATCGGTAGGTATGGTCTCTTCTTTACCTATACCTGGTGGTGGTCAATTTTTTAATGGCCGTAGTGATACAAGATCTATATCTTATTTTGTGCGAGAATGGCTCCAAATGTGTCGTATTTATGGTTTATCGACGGCTAATTGTTGGAGGTATCTTCTGAGATGTATCAATGCTAGTGTACGATCAGAGCTGATGGATAGCTTGGAAGAAAAGGGTCTTTTAGTTTCTGCTTCGGTTGAGCAGCGACTGCAACATGCTGAGATGTTTTTGAGAGGTGCTTACAGTATCACGGATGATACTGTGAAGTATCGTCAACGACTTGCTCAAGTTAAGCAGAAGACCAATGAACTTATTGGTGAATATATTGGTCGCCTGAGGGAATCTCTAGCGGAAGGTCGATGCTTAGGTATTAGTATTGCCAATGATGAATTGCTGGATAAGTTTGTTCGTGGATTACGACCAAATTATCAGAAAGCGGTGAAGACTATTTATGCTCATATTCGTGATACTAATGAACTATGTAGTGTCTTAACTCTTTGGGAAGCCTCTAATAGTGAGTCTGGTGCTACTGTAAATGTTGTTAGTACTGGTGAAGACTCGGTTAATGTTGAAGGTTCTCAGATGGGCCAAGGACCTCAGAGTCAAGGAAGTGCTCAAGTTAGAGTTAAGGTCCCTATTAAGTGTTGGTACTGTAATGGTGCTGGTCATATGAAGCGAGATTGTGATCTTTGGAAGGCTAAAGTGAGATCTCAGCCGACTCAGATAGTTAATGCTGATGTTCCAAAATCTATGGATCCTTCATCTGTAGTTGCTTCCCAGCAATTGAGTCCGGGTTCTGTGAGTGTAGCGCCAGCAGTTGCTGTACCAGCAACTACCAAACCTATCGGTAATAAAAGTTCTGATCAAGACCCTGCTAATGTTGCTACTCGAGGCTTTGAGAAAGTATCGGTTATCTCAGCTATAGTGAGTGGTAAGAGACATTGTATGGTTGACCTGATTATTCGTCAGGAACCTCGGTGTTCTCAGTGGGGTGCTAAGGTTGCTGCATTGTTGGATACAGGTGGTCAAGGTACAGCATATATTAATGCTGATCTGTATCGTGCTATTAGAAGTGAGGGTTTATTCGATGATTCCTTGAGTACTTGTCAAGGAGTTACTTTTGGTAACGGTGAACGTGTAGCTGCTTTAGGTGGCTTCTTTGCTTCTCTAGAGGATGGTGACAAGAAGGAGTTGGTGGAATCGGTTCAATTCAAGGTGATCGAGGGATTAACTCCCCTTGTCATTGTTGGTATTGAGACTATATAACGTTCTACTCTACTTCAGTCAATGCTACTTGCTAGCATATCGAGCATAGCTATTGATGGTGCGACTTCTGATACCATTGATGTGAATGACCATATTGCAGTAGTTCAACCGGATGAGGTCAGAGCTGCGACTAATATGACTCTGGATGACCATGGTTATACTGTAGATTGTCCTCTAATGAGTGCTCGTTCGGTAATGCCTCATGCTGAGCCTCGGAGAAGGAGGAGTCGGAGTAAGGAAATTGCTATTCATAGGAGGATTCTTATTGCTGCTCGTGAAGGAAAGTTTGCTCCTATTGATGTTGCCTCAGCGACCATTATAAATGAGGTTGTTCTGGTTGATAAGGGTTCTTCAAGTGGAGATGGTTCGTCTGTGATTCCTTTTTATGATATGACTGACGAGGAGATTAAGAAGAGGTTTCGAGTGACTCTTGACTGCCGAGGATTGAATTGTATGAGGCTTGTTAAGAAACCTGATTCCCCTGGTGAGTATATGTGGGTTTTGCCGACAGAGATGGCCGAAACATGGAAGTTGGAATCTTCTGTTACTCAGAGTCAGACTAATGCCTTCCTTACTCTTCGTGAATGGCCAGGTCATTTACGACGGTTTTATTTCAAATTGGATCTGTCGGATGCATTTTCGGCAGTAAGAACCGCTAAGGATCCTTGGCCGTTATTCTGTTGTAAGACCTATGATGAATTTGGTCAGGAACATGTTTGGTGCTGTACCGTTATTGTTCAAGGATTTCGGTACTCTCCGATTTTATTCTCGAGAGTGGTCTCGGATGTATTAGAAGCAGCTAGAGCTGAATGTAAGCGTCTTGGTTATGATGCTGAGCTTACTCATTTCCAAGATGATGTATTGGATGGGGGCTCCTTATCTAATAATGATATGAAGAAGTCCTCTACTTTTAGGGAATGTAAAGCTCAGCTAATGTCGCTTCATCGGTTCTTACCACTGTGTATGGAGCCAGTTATTATGGTTGGTGATAATATGAATTCTGTTGGTGACCGACATTGGCATTCACTGGAAACTAATCATTGTGCCGATGAGCATGAGATGAATATAGTTATGGAATACCAACGGTCTGTGGTTGGTACGTTATGGGTGAATCGATCATCTTGTATATCTCTGGTGGACGCTATGGCTAGGATTTCCAAGGAGGAAGCTGACACTTTGGAATGTGATCGTCAAGACGGTTTGGTGGTTACTTTGAACCCTCTGTCATGTATGCTAGCTACCATTAATGATCTCGATGATGAGAGTATCTGTGTTATTGATGATGATGTAGAGTCGTGGAATGATATTGTGGTGGAACCTTTCGTTTGCCCCAAATTCTGTGATCTTGATGAGGTAAGAAGACAACAGTTGACGTGTCCAGAGGTTGTGGCTTTGAAAGAGCAGTCTGGTTTCATCTCTGACCCTGATGGGACGGTGTATCGTGTGCAACGGTTCAGTGACTGTGAACTTCAGTCCTACTGGTACTCTTGTTAAGCAACTATTACTGCCTAAATCTTGTCGTAGACATCTTGTTGAGCAAGCTCATGCGGATACTCATGCTAATGGACGACAGTTGAAGTTCTTCCTCCAGTCTTGGGCGTGGTTTCCCAAGCTTGGTAATTTATGTCGTGCTGTGGCTCAGGCTTGTCCAACTTGTCAGTTGACAGCTAGTCAAGCTGGTAGGGAGTTTGCACCTCATGGTACTAGGAGACCTACTTCGGATACTCCGACGGCTTGGTTGAGAGTCGGGGTAGATGTGGTTCACATGGGTGGTGGTGGTAAGCTTTTGACAGCTACATGTTGGTATACTTCATTCTGTGATTTCGAGCCTATTCCTGATACGAAGGCGAGCTCTTTCATCCGTGGATTGTTTATATTATTCATGCGATGTGGATGGCCACGATGTGTATTCTCTGATGGTGAGTTTAATTCTCAAGAAGTTCAGTCATGGAGTAAAGAGGTTGGTATTTCTTGGACCATCCATGCTGCGAATCATCCACAGAGTGGAGGATTTTATGAGAGACGGCATCGAATGATCGTTGAGGCTATGAGGAAGTTTACTCTAGCAAGTGGATCGTTGTGGTCTGATGAGCTGATCCTTGCCCAGGTTAAATGGTTGATTAATCATTCTGAGATTGGTGAGAGTGGAATCTGTCCGGCACTGCTCTTTTATGGTCGTGTGCTTCCTGTTCCTTGTATGAGGGGCGTTGATGATGACATCACGATCGAGCAGCCACAGTCTTTATGTGATCTCCTTAAGATTGTCGGTCGGGTTGGTAGTCAGCGGCAGAAGATGTTGGCTATGTTTCTTAATGAATGGCTTGATCAACGAGAACGGTCTCGTCCGACTATTCGATACGAGTCGAACTTGAAGCCTGGTGTATTGGTTTATGTCTTCACAGAACGTGTGAATAAGCTTTCTCCTACGTTCCGTGGTCCTTTTCCAGTGCTTTCAGTTCGTGGTCGTCATGTTTTGGTTACTACTTCTTCTGGTGTTGAGATGCACTGGCTTGGTAACGTTAAACGTTATAAGACTCTTGACCCAGATGGACGTCGCCAAGCAGCAGTAGCTTCTGAAGAACGTACTCAACAAGCTTTACGAGAAGAGAATCGAGTTAAGGATGTTTTGCCTGTGCGTTCTTCGAAACGTCTACGTGGTGAGTCTCCTGGTCTGATGGAGACTGTTGAACGAGCTAAGAAGGTTGCTAGATCGTGATGGTTATTTAGGGGGGCTGTAATGTAGTAAACCGCCTCTCTCATTTGCTAGGATACATCATTGTGTTCGTATGTCTCTGTGGCGTGTGCAAGTCAATGATACTATAGCGCCCTTGTGTATTGTCCCCTAGCGTAAAGCTAGTCGTTATTGCGGAAGTTTTATTGTAATGTATGAACAAGTTATAAGCTCAATTTTAATTACCTTCTATGTCACAGTATCCGTCGAGTTCTAAGGGTGGGGATAATCCTGCTGATTCCAGTAAACGGTCTACACAGGCCGGGAACACTACAGACCCTCCGCAGCATTCTCAATGATGAATGCTCCTCCCTTAGGATAAACTACAATCCCTGACTTCTCCCGCCACAAATCTTCTGAGCCGCTTCCCATCGGAACCACGCCAGAAGCAATGCCGGAGCTATCGCTTAGTTATATTTAGTCTGAATGACCGACACAGCGCGTGTCGGTACCGACGGTGATGAGTGAAGAGCTCTCCGAGAAGTTCTCGGCGAGAACAGCCTTCACTTAGATAATAGTTCAGGTCAGTTACACATTGTAGGAAGTTCTCACTAGGAGCTCTTGAAGAGTTACTCTTCCTTCAGTCACAAAAATTGCGTGACGCTCACTGGAGTTCAGTGAGCGTCACGCAATTTTCGTCTATCTTGAGAAGCGACACGCCCACAGGCTGTGGGCCACAGCGTTCCCGCTTGCTCTTGATTGTTGGAGGAATATACGTTCGCTCTCCTCAGCTGAGCTCAGGAGTCCCCTCAGGGAACTCCACCAAATTATTCAGGCTGAATAATTATAGTAGTCTATATACAAATTCGGGTAGAGCCAACCAAAGTTTCCCAAGATTTCCTCAAAATTTGCATACCGACGTATGTATTTGACCATGAGCCGCTCAATGAGCATCATGACATGATGAGCGTATTTCCCCATATTGACCTTGAGGCTAGCCATATTGGAACGATTTTCGTCCTTAGGTACTTTACTCACCGATTTATCATTGTGAGCGTTGTGTGTGGTGCTTTTAGCATTGGAGAATACTCTCCGTCGAAGTCACCAATTCTTGGAGTCAGAACTGTACCAGACTTGAAATTTGAATTCATATCCAAGTAGGCTCAACTTGAACGCATGATGAAGTAGGATGATGCAGTATGAAGTAGGCTCCATCGTGCAGGGTGTTGAAGATTCGGACGGTATCGGAGGTCCTTCTACCGGTCCTTTGATCGACCCGAACCAGAGATTAGCGCAACCGATCGTGGCTGAAGTGACAGCGATCCTGCTGTGGTAAAGTCTCAAGTCGGTTCCAGCCCGGAATTTTTCTTATACATTAGCTAGTTGTTTGGGAGACAGCACCCATGTGCCTGCGTGTTAGGCAATGTGACTAGGGGGTTGCCCCAATGCACGGCGTGTTGGGAGCAGACAGTGTTATCACTAACTGCTCCCCAGTCGACTATCACCAAGCCTTAATGAGGCTGCCTCATCGAGAATCTAGATTCCAGATAACTATTGCGATGCGGTGAAGCATGCCTTGACCAAGGATCGTGACAACTTTCTGAAGTTCCGATCTGAAACTTTCGACAAATCCTGCTGTATTGCGTCGAAGTGGTGCGCCATCGATTTCTACCTGATGGGCTAATATGAAAGTGTTGTTGTGACCCTAGGGAAGGTGAACTCGACATAGCAATAAAGGAGTTGATAAGAGATTTAATAATGATCCATCTATGATTGCAAACACGGAAATATCTAGCTTAGCTTATCACAATCTGAATGGATTACATATCTTAGGGCGATCGCACAAAATGGGACATAACAACCTGCCCCCCTGCGATCAAACCACAAAAAAAATTTAACGGTAATACAAACGAACATTACGGATATGTTCTCGAACTTCAGTCTGAGGATCAGATTGACAGTCTTCTGGACGGAGATACAAAACGTAGTCGAGAACCCTCATAACTACATAAACTTTATCACTGTAAGACCCAGCAGCACCTGCTCTGCCAGGCTTCATAGATGGGCGAAAGATTAGAACCCTATCACCAGGCTTGAGCTTCGGCAATCGGCGCCTGACGGTCACATCACGATCGAAGAGGCTATGTCGAACCTGCTCCCGAACAGCTTCTCTGGCCTTATCAAGCTGTTCGGCACCGTCTTGGTTTACAATCTCTTCGTCAGACTCCAATCTTTTAGAGGATAACAACGACATCTCCTCTTCTTCCAGAGCTCGGCGTCCAAACATAATATCAAATGGAGTAAGACTAGGGACACCTAACATCGTTAAAGGTCTCGAATTCAGCCTTTGTACAGCCAAGCCGATAAAGCGTTCCCATGACTTAGAACCTTCGCAAGATCGAGCAACCAATCGACTAACCTTATATAATAATACCGCCAACAGATTTCTCCGCTAGACCATTAGCCCAAGGAGAAAACCTAGAGCTATAGACAACCACAGTACCAACCTCACGCATCTCCTTCTTGAAGAAAGCTGCTCGGAAAGCCGGACCCTGGTCACATCTTAGCTTAGCAATTAGGCCATACTCCATCATAATACCCAGAGTGGTGAAGGTAACCAAACGGCTCGTCTGGTCGGGCATCCCATGAGCAAGAGCAAAGCGGGGATATGAATCCACACAGACGAGAACATAGCTGTTTCCCCTTGATTGGGAGATTTCAAACGGTCCACAAACGTCAACGCTCACCACAGCAAATACACGAAGAGCAACAGGGTCTAAACGTGCATAATCATCTCCTTTGACAAAACGCTTGGTAGCAGACCGTTGACAAAGCGGACATGTCTTACAACACCAGGAAACCAACTTATTCAAGCCCTTAATTGAAAATACCTTCGTGATACGCTGCTTGGTATACCTTGGGCACAAATGACTATACCTCTCGTGAAAGGCACGAGTGATACGCTTTGCCTCTTGAAGACCTCGATCAGTGTCCACTGGGATAACATAAACTTCGATAGGCTCTCGCAGTGTATCACCGTAAGGATAATGTAGTCGACAAAGGATCCCGTCAGACAACAAACGAAGATTCCGAGTAGCTTCACTCAAGAGTACTCTATCCTTATTAGAGTACTTCTCGACATCATTCGCCGCCTCTGCTTCTAACCATTCACAATAGGTCTTCAACACCGGAGATTCTCGTTGCAAGCTACGAAGTCGCTGGCGAGGATCTTCTTGCCCACTCAAAACACTCAAATAATCTTCTTGGTGTATCAAAGGAAACTTCAAAGAGGACCCCAAATCACCATCACTGGCTTCGTCCGTGTCCAATACAGCTTGTGAAAGGAGACTCTCTGGCTCCACATCATCAAGACCCAAAGAAGCAGTAAGACCCCACTTCTCAACCAATCTACTGAGGCGATCAGCAGGGTTCAGAGCACCCTCAACTTTACCATAGGTAACAGTTATACCACTGGCACGAATATCCGAGACCAACTCATTTATACAACATACTAACCTTTGTACAGCAACCTTCTCAATAGACTTAGCACCAACACGATTTTCCATCCACCGTAGAGCTGTTGAGAATCCGTATATACGAAGATTGATGAAATCGGGGGCCCAATCGTCCTATGGCTACACAACATCCCATGCAAATACAACATGAGCTTCCCAATAGCAGCAAGCTCCTTCCTGTTGATATGCCAACTCCGTTGTGCTTTAGTACTCAGCCATATGCCAGCCTGCTCTGCCAAATCCCACACCTCTGTATTTGGCTTAGAGAGTTCCGGAATAATATCAGATATAGGGACCGTACCATTCACAACCTTGATACACCACCCGTAACCAACTGGGGAAGCATCTACAAAGCACACCAAACTAGAGCCACCATAACACCAGTGTTCGCACCGTTGGGCAGAATATTCCTCAAGAGTCGTAAAACACGAGGAAATGATGTTGAAGTCAGCAGAGCCATTCTCAATCGCGAGCAACTGATCTGCCTCCTTCATCCCCTTCCCACCGATGGACCGGAGTAAATCTCCTGCTAGTCGTGCTTCACAATGCAATCGACAGGGATCCACACCAGTACCACCACAACCGGCAATACCAAGAAGTAGACGAGCAGTCCATTTCATATTGAAAGAACCATCAGGAAATCTAAGACCCGAAGGAATCGACTTTCTGCAGGACAGCATGAGATTTCCTTCACGAAAGCACCAGTTCAAACCCAAATGCTTGAACTGCATCTCTTTATCAGAATTATGTTGCTTAGATGCAGGCAACTCGAAGCCTGCTTGAAGGAAAACACTCTCCATCATATTCACAAACCGGTCTGCAGCATCAACAGCTTCTCGATCACAGTAGATGGTAATATCACCGAGGTAGATGTAGAAGCTCGCAGTTTGTAGAAGAAGTTGATCCTCGGCACTCAGCTGAGAATAAGCAACATTCATCAAATGTAGCAACACCGTATAAAGGCCTGATGGGCCTACTCCTAGGCCAAAGACCATTCTCGAGCTCGCATAGAAGGCACTATGGACCCGTAAACTCACCGGCTTCCTTATATGGATCCGGTAAAAGGCTTGAGCACAGTCCAGAGTACGAATCCTACCACCCGGCCGCCACCTCAGTCTCAAATCATTCAATATTTGAGTGATACTCGGACCATTATAACCACATCTCGGTAATCTTTCATTATAACTTCGAGCATCGATAATTGGCCTACAAGAAGTACTCCGACCAGGACTGGGGAGAGGGAAGACCAAAAGCGATGGACCTTCCCCCTCCTCACCTTTAGATAGCCGCCACCATCCCTTCTTCAGATATCTACCAAGCTCTTCCTGGAATGCAACAGACTCATCATTCTTCAACTTGGCGAACAAACCCCATGTATAGTCCCTCCGTGGTCTTGACGATACCTTATCATCACACTTCAAAGGAAGATCATTTTCAGCACAACAAACCTGCTCTGGTGTGTCTTTCTGCTCAGAAGGACGTAAACGTCTCATACGCCATCGGTATTTCTCAGTACCGATCACAGGATACCAACCATCGGTTTCTAGCCTAGCATTAGGCAGACCAATCTTAGAGGGATGACTCAGCGTACCACCAGATACGATAAGACCAGGACCATCAGAGATCTGATTAACTAAGGAAATAGGGTCATCTTCAGCTTCGACCTGGTAGAGATCACTGAGACCATCATCAAAGTCTTCGTTGACGATATTCACTGGATCACTACCCGCTTCACTATTTGTCATTAATGGCTTCAACTCACCTTTTACGGTGACCGACCGCTCGGACTCACTGTTCACACCAAAAGACAACGTGACTCCACAATCACACATACTCCTGACGCCCAAGATGGCATTCTTATTTCGACCACCTTGAAGAACCCTAAATTGGATTTTGGCAACATCGACCACAGCCACCACCTGTCGAACAGAACCGTCGGCCAGAGTAACCCGTAATGACTCAGACACTCCTCGACTAGATGTAGCCAAGCCAAGCTTTTCTACAAGCGATGCAGAAATATAATTATAGTAAGCTCCCGTATCCAGGAGAGCAGACAATATCTTACCCTGACCAAGGGGAATACTGATAGTAGGGCCAGCTAATTTCTCCTTAGTCTTGAAAACAGCACATACAGCACAGGGATCATCATCCACAATATTCAATAAACGCTGAGTAATCTCCACGGTCTCTTCAGACTGACTAACCTCAGGCTGCTTAAGGGATACTTCAACAGAACTAACGGTGACGGAGGACTTCTCAATAGGAGGCTTAGGAGGACCACTGGCTGTACCATCTTTGGAGTCGGTATGAGCAACCTTATAAGACTTACCAAACCGACATTTCCCAGATCGTCGCCAATTATAGCATATCTTCTTTTTTACCACTTCTTTAAAAGTACCATTACCAGCCTCAGTCACAGAGTTAACCTTTCCCAAGCTCCCACGAGACCCCTCCTTTACCCCAGTGATCATACGCTCACGCATTACCAGTGCAGTTGCCAGTTGGCTATAGGTAAGACGGCCACCGGCATTTGCCATACGATCAACAGCAATCTCTTTTACATCTTGTCGGAGAGAGCTTAGAAGGGCAGCAACCAAACGACCATTATCCAAGACTATACTATGAGAGGCCAAATCCGCTATAGTAGTCCCAAATCGGTTGAGAAAATTTGCCGTGGCCTCTGACTTAGTCTGTCGTAGTGCCAACAGCTCTCGCTCGGCCTTCCAGGAACCAGTATCACCGTCCACATCCGATGTTAACACCTCCAACTCCTTCATAAGACGGTTATACTCCTCCTTCCACTTCTGTGCCGAAGCATTTGGTGGAGGAGCTGTAGGCCTGAGTCGTAGTTGAACATTATCAGCAAGATTCCTCATCAGAGCATAATACCTCAACACGTAGTCATTATAACCACGGGAATCACAGAGGGCATAAAACTTCCGACGCCACGATGGGAAACTACGGATATCAGTAAAGCCGGAATAACACGAACCGTCGATGATCTTAACGGATTCTACCTCCTTTCGGGCTTCTCGGATAGTCTTCGAACCCACGTCATTTTCCAGTACAATAACATCATCCATTGGTGTAGGAGCAATACCACTACCAACATGCTGATCACCTTCAGATTTAACACCTGCCAGGCGGACACTGAAGTCATCAAGAACTGGATACTCAGCCTTCACAGAATTATACACAGGACGATTTCTTATATCGTCCACCTTAAGAGATGCAGAAAAATCAGTATCAAGTCGTTGTTGAAGAGAACCATGATCGCGAAAGAAAGGAGAATACCAATCAGAGAGTAGAGCCTTACGGGCTGGACTCGTATTATTCCTTGTAGCAGTAATACGGAACGCCGTAATCTCCTGCAGCACCGCCCGAAGCCGAACTTCTTCGGGACCCAGAACCAGATCCAAAGCATCATTAAAAGCTTGATCGGCCGAGATACCTTCACCGCCATCAGTAACAGGACATATAGATTCGAACAACCGCTTCAACTCCGCGTCCAGATCCAAACCTTCAGAAGTGAACCAACTAGAGATCACCTTTGCCCATGAGGTCCCGGTATCGGAGCCAATTTGTTGTGACTCTAGGGAAGGTGAGCTCGACATAGCAATAAAGGAGTTGATAAGAGATTTAATAATGATCCATCTATGATTGCAAACACGGAAGTATCTAGCTTAGCTTATCACAATCTGAATGGATTACATATCTTAGGGCGATCGCACAAAAAGGGACATAACAGTGTTTATAGATTCTTTAATAAAGAACTCTGACAAACGGGTAGCGTGAAGAGTGGCAGGATTGGATGGGAAAGTTTGCGACGAATCGGGGTGTGACAGACCCCTATCTGTCATGATCGAGGGCCTCGATTCGAGGCCTGTCAGAGCTCGACGTGATAGATTGCTACATGTCCGAATCATTCACGGATACGGTCTGTGAGTGATTCTTTAGTATTGATGATGTATTTTGCTCTCATTTTCTCTTGAATATATCCACAATGATAATTGTCCCTAGTAGCAACACAAAGCTATTTCAACCAGTGCTAATGACACTAAATACGTGAGGTTATTGATTCTGGAAAAACTACTACTTTCGTCATCATTATTCATGACTACTTCATTCTCTAATCCTGGATTGGACAGTGGGAGGCAACGAACTGGTCACAGGAGTCTAAGCCTTAGTAGCCACACTTATAACCACACATCGCATGCTCTCTTCGCGACAGGAAGAGGGATAACATACCAACCCAGCCCTCAATTTGTCGGAGATCGTGACCGGACCGCGGCTTTTTGACATTCCCGCCTGCCGGAGCCCCACAAGAACTCCTTTCTCATGATCTTTATACCCGAAATCAGCTTTTCTTTGTGCAGAGATACGATGAGGTAACGTTATATATCCGTCACTTGATACATTTGACAAGAAAAACACTACGAAGTCGAAACTGGTACAGCTCCTTCCTATATAGCTGATTTTACGTGTGAAGATACCTCAGTACTCAATACAGATATTAGAACCGTTGGTACGGCGTTGGAAAGAGCTCAGCAAGGGCTTTCAAGTGATATCTTTGCTCACGAACTGTCACTGGCCGCGAAATTACGAGGGGTGGGCCATGTTTTTTGCACTACCCTGTAAAGTCATATGACATCGACACCAGATATTATCCCACTCATTTCCTAATGAATAACTCCGAGCCCTTTAATGATCCTAAGTTGTCACTGGGGAGAAACGCACTTGATCCTCACGACGCTACAACGAAGAGAACAACGCAACCGTAGTATAGTAGCTGATCGAAGGATCTATACTGGGCGCCTGGACACGCCGAGTCTTCTCGACTTGACGCGCTGCGTTGCGCATCTTCAAAAACTATTACTACTAGAGAAAACCTCTTTGTTGAGCAAAATCGAAAACTCATGTCTTAGACATGATGTCTAGCCAGTAAGTCGAAGACGACCATATATGCGAGATTTGAGATGAGTATTCTTTCTCATCGATGAAGCAGGGTTATAAGAAATACGGCGAAGTACATCATTCAACGGGCAACTATGATTTACTGATAGGATAGACGGGCTCGCGAAGGAGACCACATACACCTGAGGTAACATACACATCACCATGGATTGGGAGGAAAGTTTCCTCATACTCTCTCAGAGAGTTGAACTCACCATATTCCGTATCGTCAATAACGATTCTTGCATAGCCATGCTCCCCCCATTTGGTGCCCCATGAGTTCTTTATACGATAATATCTGAGGGGAACAACAGTAGAGCCGCGCGGCTAGCGTGACGGCCTAGTAACTAGGCCCTAGCTCTTACGGGTCATGGCCTCTATCATAACCAACTACAAGGACAGCATGAGTTGGGAAGTTGCCACATACATCTAAAAAG
>NW_003212292.1:0-2415 GCF_000006405.1 Perkinsus marinus ATCC 50983
AAATCTACACCAAGGATTTTCTAGGGAAATTTCAGCGCGTGGAATCATGGGAATTACACGTTTGAAAGTTGGTGTATTGAAACCAGAGGCCAGACTGCGATAAGAAGCTCAGTCAAGTGACGGACCAATAAGTACCTTAACAATGTACTATGCAAGATTTGAACCCGCTACCTCTAGCCTAATAAAACGACACCCTACCTGTGGAAGTATTCAAGCTGATGCACACGCTGGGCTTGTGGATCAATCTGTACGTTTTTTATACCCAACACTGTTGCAATAGGATCAGCTGAGAGACACACAAACCTGTCCACCATTTGGAATGCAGTTTATATACTAACTGAGGGTAACCCCAATGGTCTACTACTAAAGTGATGACTTATTACCACTAACTCCAGGCAAGCCCCCAATGAACGAAACCCAATGTACCAGCTTCAAGTAATCTAGAAGGCGGGATCCAGTCCTCTCTCTAGAATGATAACTTGAGTACACAACAAGCTCTCAACGTACCTCATATTAGCAGACCCATAGGAGAGTATTGGACCAAGAAGAAGGAATAGTATTTTACTCTTGGATGAGGATATATCATATCGAACATTATATAGTTCTTGTCCAGGAGTTGGCCTCATCCTACCACCCCCTCGCCACAAATAGAAGTACCACATAAGGACTTCTATGACCAAGTGGATCTAGAAAGTGTTAATCTTCTACTCTCAAGGGGGTAGGGGTCCCGTACCTCATGACGCCATTTCTGACCTATATCAAAAGGCAATGCTTCGGTAGCATAAAGTTGGACTTTGGTGATTGTATCTGCATCCGCTGCCGCTGCATCTATTTGATCAGATGCTAGACCGGCTGGTGACTCCATATATGACGCCGTGTCACCAACGATTGGACTGCGCCATTTTAGGGTCAATCTTGCACTCTTGAATTTACTCAACGCGAATATTGGTAGAAACTTGTTAAACTTCGAGATTCCAGAATTCTGTCTCGGATGAAAATGCTGAAGTACTTTGAGAATGATGAATCCACTATTGGCCCACCTCTCCCCACTGCCATAACTGGTTTCTACGTATATTATCACACCAACCTCCCCCTGTATTTCAGTAAGGCACAGTCACTATAAGCTCAAATTCCACTAAGGTTACTCTAGCCACATGGTTGTAGGGGTATCAAAGGAACGATTACTTCGGTAGAGGGCAATTAGGACAGTCTAGGCTTTCAAGAAGGGGTACTTGATCTTACTAGGTGCAGGGTGGTGGTGGTAGTATGAAATGATAGTGTATACCTCGATGTCAGCCCCCCCCAACAGGGGAGGGACACCTGCCTCCTGTTTCCTGTATACCGTAGTCTTCATACAAGTTTTGTTGGTTTTCAAATCGTCATTATCTACCAGATGCTGAGGATATTCACATTAACCGTCGTTATTAGTTCTTCTATTTGTCTAATGTTGTGGACCACCAAGACCCTCTTTTTGATCTTCTTAAAAGCTGGTCTAGTATGCTGTACTTATGGAAGTAGCCTTACATCAAGTCGGCACTCTAGTAGTAGCAGTAGCGGTATTGGGCGTAGCATTCGTAGTGAGAGCTCCAGCAGCAGCAGAGATGATGCTTTCTCTGAAGGGGCTCACCACTGTCCGAGGATATCAGGCTATTACTTCGGTACAGGTGTCTTATTCGGTTGCCGAATGGTGTTTAGGAAACGCACTTTGTCAAGTGTTGGAATCGGATCTTGGCACTGTTTGAAGAAGGACTTGGGTATTCCTGCAAAATGGGAGTATGATGATGTTGTGGTTAGCACACCAACGTTGGGTTCGAGCAATGACGAGGATTATGTCGACTGGACGGAATTTAATAATGGGTGGGAGGGCAGCACTCATTTAGCTATGCATAAAGACTGTCATACAATTATGGTGATTAGTCATAGCTCTGGATTTTATATATTAAATTGGGGGCAACATGTGGAAGGGAAGACATCTACTAGCAATGATGATGGACTATTCATCAGGACTGTTGGATACTATTTCGGTCAAGGTGAATATCAAGGATGTAGAATTAAAGTTAGAGTTGGCTTATCCATGATAAACACATTATCCATGACTTGTCCACCTCATAAAGATGTATCAGAGCCCTTCTCTGGCAAGCTAACATGCTGGCCTCTTACTTCTAGAGCCCCTTCTTCGGATCGCCTATTTGATCCCTTCACAGCTCATAAATATTCTAAGATAGGACTGTCCTATTTCGGTACGGATAATGATGTGCATGATTATTCTATCGCGGTGAGTGATAACGCCCTCTTTTTAAAGCTAAGAGACAATGCTAGTGGTAAGGATACATTATTCGAATGGGAACGCTTCGATTTGGGTATACTTGAGACCCCTGCTATTTATCCGCACCCTAGAACGTATGGGTACTATTT
>NW_003201205.1:0-2826 GCF_000006405.1 Perkinsus marinus ATCC 50983
GTGCCATCCCCATAATACCTAACCACGACCCCTCAAGCACACGTAAAGACCCTCCCACGCCTACCATTGGCCTTCTGCGTGTAGAAAAGTTTATTCTCGCTGGTATGACACCCTAACTTCGTCATCACCGCAGGGTTGAGCTCATCGTGGTCATCCAGACTAACATAGTCCTCAAACCAGTACCCTTCTATACTAGAGCCCTCAGTATACGACTGATGGTAACTGACGACGCATAAGAAAGCAACAGAATGCATCACCATTCTTTACTAGCATTTATCTTCTCGACATTGCGTTCTGAACGTCGCAGGACAATCGTCACAAGACAACCACTTAGCAGTGGAACTCTTATTAATGTCGAAATGCGGGTCTATATGGTTCCCCACATGAGCCTTCGGTATCTCGCATGTGAAACCAGGCAGTGTAGAGCCTATAATCAAGCAACAGTACAGACGCATACCAACAGGGCCGACCCACCAGTATCAACGATAAGACTCGTTCGCTGTTGTGGAGTACCCACCAGTAGGTCTATGAACCAGTAAGCATACTGGTCTATATGCCCGAACAGCTTAGCCGTTATAATAGTGTCACCTTTCAAGAGCACAACCATCATCACCTCGAAGTCCTCCACGACTCACCCCGGCTATATACCAGTTCTCTTGGACTACCACTAACACTATTCAGCTTGCGTATGCCTAAACCCTCACCATCGTAGCCCCTTCCCCTCGTCTCTGCATGAGCCATCGTGAGGGCGGATAGGACCAGTAGTAGCAAGGGCACCAGCATGGACAATGCAGTAGTACACAGACATGCCGAATAGGCTCGAGGCGACATCGTTGACAAAGATCAACAACAAAAAGTCAACTACAGCCCTGGACACAGACCAACAACACCATGCTATGGCACAAGATGATGATATGTCAACGTCTTTAAGAGCAGCAATAGAACTGCTCGCGAGCTCTCATCTCAGGTATTGGTTGAAACACAGGAACCTGGGAACTGATCGACAAGGCATCGACCCCTTACGAGAAAGTACTTGAGCAACATGCGATGGGGGATCGTCGTCCCTAGTGCGTGGTAGCCTTCTCGGAAACAGTTGGTGGCTTCACAGGGAGCTTCGCTCCGCTAAGACCTACATATTCATACCACTCCTTCCCCACATCCTGATCACACATCTTACATAATCCACATGCTGCTGGAGCTTGTTCTTTCCCAACCCCACAGCTCAAACAGGGCCTATCCCACGTTATTGAGTCCACCACAGCACCAAAGACATCCCTTTCAGCGTAGGGGTAGTCCATTATGCTAAAGCCCAACTCACAGAGTTCTCCCAAATACACCGTCAACTGAACAACACTCAGACTATGCCGGGACAAGACCAGGAGGGCCTACCTTGCCGTGCTCATCGCGACCAATGATGAAGTCATACCGCAGGGCCGGAGCTGGCTGGTCCGCCTCCGTCAGCATCCATCGCTGCCAGGCTCGTATGCACGTGTGGCATATACCCTCGGCCTGAGTAACGACAACGACGACGACCAATATCACCCTGGAGGGCCCTCGTACAGGCCCACCTCCTTCAGGGCTTCAACATCTCCCTCAAACCACCTATGGGCAGCCTCTGTTCGATCCTGAAAACGACACTCACGAGCAGGGACCCACCGAGCTCTGAGTCTTGATAACAATAAAGAAAACGTTCCTAACGTGATGACATTTACATTGGAAACTGATTGAAGAATGTGTTCCTAGCCATACGTGAAAAATGAGTTTTCCCCCGGGATCATTATAGGTTCCTGGATGATTCTCTAGTCGAGAGCTCACATTCCGGTCCTTCCTACCATAGACCTCTCGAAGTCCCTATACAGCCCATCCTCACTAATCCTGGCAAAAGTGGAGTACGTCACGTGGCGGACCTCTCCCATGGCAGTGATAAATCTCATCTCGAGACTGTTCGGAACCCTTTCTTGCACCTGGCAGCCCAAGATCTCCTTAAGGATTCCATCACAACAGTAGCAGCCTCTACCAAAACAGAATCGTTCTTGCAAGTCGGCTGCAGGAGAACATCCTGCATCTGGCTGGCCAACGACGAAGCCTCTGCGTCAAACGTGCGGACATCCATAGCCTCCCAGGAGTAACCAAGCTTACAAACACCACCTATGGGAAGTGACAGTAACAAGAAGTCGCTACTGTTGAGCTGAGGCATCACCTCGCACCAAGGGTTTGCCGTCCATGATGATTTTGAGATTGTCCAATGCAGACTGGGCAGCAGCGTGAGCTGATGTAATCACAGAGCCTCTGCTAACCTACGGGGGGAGGGGCCGTTGCAATTTGATATGCAAATGTGAAAAATGAGCGTTTTTCCCCGAGATCAACGATAACAGCTTTGAAGCTTCACAAACTGTATGAACATGTACTGCGAGAAACGTGATCCTAATTCATGGGAACTACCAGGGGGAGGCATCTTACGAAATACTCACATCTCACAGGTTTACGGTATGAGACAGTAATGCTATAGTAGGTAGTAGTATTGATGAAACAGTTCTACTCGAAAACCTAACTTAGAACAATAACACCCAATTTTCTGCACGAGCACATGTGCTCTCATATGTTTATGACGATGATGTGGCGTAGATACACGACGCCACACAACACTATTGGACTATATCAGTGGCTTCCTCGGCTGAACTCAGGAGTCCCTCAAGCGATAACCCAACAATTTACACACGACTTCGAGTAGGAGCCTACAAAAATCAACGGAAATTCCGCCACTTTTTCTCACAATTTCCTAATTGTCATCAACACATGTAGTTCTACAGCACGCAACTACGGGCA
>NW_003199393.1:0-1251 GCF_000006405.1 Perkinsus marinus ATCC 50983
GGCTGTCCACCGCAACCCTTGCGATGTAGACAAGAAAATGAGTGGTATTTTGAGACCCTGAGCAGCAAATGTCATAACCTGGTCGAAACGAGAAAGGTGATCAAATTCGGCACGAAATACATGTTTCTCATCAACACAGATTAATTCTCGAATTCGCTTAGAGGCACCTGTGTGTGGAGCTCATCTCTATTATTTGATTACATAGGCAACTCTTAGTTGCTTGACTGCTGCTAGTATCAGATAATCGCGTGCCGATGACCCTTTAGTGAGGACTTTAGAGTACGTCTACTGAGTATACTTCCTGTCGTTTTGCCCATTGCATTTCCGTGAGACCCGTTACGACGCCGTGATTTTACGGTACGGGGCTCAAAGCTTAACCGTAAAAGTCACCCGTAACGGTCCGTAACGTAATTCTACCCATCTAGAGTATACCCTTGTGGCAACGACAGAGTTTGTGGTTCAAATCGCGGCTGGCATACTTTGTAATTGTGAGCTCGTCTACACCTACTTCACCTCCAATGAGGTCACTGTGAGGGAAACATCTCGCTTGGACTCCACACTATCGGAACAGTATTGCACTATGACTGATGATCTGAGTTAACATGAGTTTCCTTCACCACAAGAGTACTCGAACCATCGTACGAACATACTACACACAGAGTAACTAAACATTACAACTGAGCTATCGTGACGCAGCGGTAGACAGTTACGGTCAACTGGTTGATTCTCTAGCGTTTTCGGACAGCCTCTGTGTCGTCCAAGTTGCGCGGCTTCAGTAGTATAACAATGACTGTTGTACAAGAAGGTCAGTAACAGCTTCGCACACAGGAATTTCTCCGCACGGGTTGATTGCATTGTAATCACTTACGAGGCGTTTCATTGTGTGATGGAGTGCGGGAGCCTTAGCGCCGTAGAAAACCACCAACAATCATCGTCCATAATGTGGTGTGGCTGTTTGTCGTCCGTCTGAGCCACATGTTTCCATTCGTAGATTGTTTTTCCCTTTGTATTGTTTGTTCGCCGTCGACGATGGCAATTCATGACTTCCCCCTGTCCCGGACTACCTCGGAGGCTAACAACTTGGATGCCCTTATACGAGAAATTTACCTACTTCAGCAGGCGGGTGCGGTAACTTGCGAGACGTCTGTCACCGGTTTGGTGGACCTCATCAGTATCTCTAATCCAGCTTTGGTGCCTTCATTACTGAGAATAATTCAAGATCAGGACATCTCCATCAGTGAGGAAAATGAC
>NW_003208685.1:0-1193 GCF_000006405.1 Perkinsus marinus ATCC 50983
CCCCCTCAGAGGCCTTTCCGATCCGTTCAGAAGGACCTCCAAAAGGGGTAGTCGTAGTAGGCAAATAAATAACAGTTTGATAACAACTGTGAATACGTTCATGCTTATCATTGGAGTTTCACCACCCTAGTGATATGAAAAACACCAGTGAAAAACTTATTTTCCGACTACCGAGTAAATCACCGAGTTTCATACCACTTCACGTCGTAAAACGTCAGACACATCAGAATCAACCGAGTCGCCGGTCTCGCGCAAAGACCGATGACTCGATCGATTTCATACAAGTAGACTAGATCAGACTAAGAAGTGACAAAGTTACGGTATAGATTCATTTATCGTCCCGACTCGAACTCCAATAAGAATGATATCTTTATTTTCTCCACCTCTTCCTTCGCGAGAAAGACGAACAGCAGACAGTTTCTATTCATACGAGGAGCCCAGGAAGATCCCTCCAGGAAAGCACCTGCCGTGAAAATCTCAAAAATTTGGTCAACTACATGTATTGGCGACAATATAAAAATTCTGGGAGAAAAAATTTCGGGGAAATTCTTCTTAGTTTCTCTACCCGAATTCGTATGTAAGAACAACTTCTATAATCAGTGGGGAAAATTTATTCCAACACTGCTCCAGAAAATTATCATCCATATCACAACAGCACGCATGCACATCTGATCGATTTTCAAATTCCCACAACTTTACTCTAAACTCACCTCGGGAGTAGTTCCATATCCCCAAATTTATAGTTTTTCTTTTCCTTTTCAGTAACCGTTTTGAGACCAACAACCTCCTTATATTCCATACCGTTTCCCTTCCTACTATACCAACGACATGCACATCGCAGATCACCATTCTGAACAGGAAATCATCCAGGGACCTATAATTTTCCCCAACCTATATTATTTTCCCTAAAATTTTCCCAAACATATGTTATTTTCCCAATAATTTCCCCTGACCTATATTATTTCCCCGAACCTATATTATTTTCCCTAAAATTTCCCCGAACCCATATTATTTTCCCTATAATTTTCCCGAATCTATATTATTTTCCGTAAAATTTTCCTAAGCATATATTATTTTTCCCAAAATTTTCCCAAACCTATATTATTTTCCGAGGCCTATATATTTTCCCTATAATTTTCCCGACCTATATATTTTACCCTAAATTTTCCCAGACCTATATCATCTTCCCTAAA
>NW_003203024.1:0-1436 GCF_000006405.1 Perkinsus marinus ATCC 50983
CAAGAACGAAGGATCACGAACTCCCTCTCAGCGATGTAGTACAAGGAACAACGATTCTCGTGATCGGGATTAATGAGACGAACTACCTATATTCAGGCAGGCGGATTTGATTGGCTTGTGCAAGATGAGAGTCGATTCGCGAGCTGGATCAATCCGGCTGATTTAGTGCACATAGTTAGCATCGCAAGGAATAACCTGCGACTGAACATTACAAGATCTCTTGTGAACTGTGAAGCTAAAAGCTTGGGGGATTTACGTCCGCAATGAGCCGGGTTGATGGAGCCCTGTATTACATGGAAAGAGCATCCAAGCATTCCTCATGGTCCACTGATCGTTGACGTCAGTAATGTGAGTGTTTTACTCGTAATTGGAGTTGCTGTCGCCTCGACAGTGTTGAGATATGGAATTACCGCGGAGGGAACGCTATATGGCACGGCCAGTGCAATGATATGCAATTGCTCATCCACAAGTACGTGATTACACTAAGACGTGCGTAATACGCACTGTGTATGCTACAATGTGTTCCACGACCACAGGTTCATGGTGATGGCAGCGCACAGAGGATCGCCGACCAACGTACAGAACAGGTAGCATGGACCGGTGACTGACATATTGGCCGAGAACTTACGGGGAAGATATCCAATGACGGGCGGTATACAACAGAGACAGTAAGAAACTACGTATGGCCATGAAAAATATGGCCGGAGCAAACATCAGTGGGGAGAGTAAGTAAAATATTCAGCACGAATAGGCTTCGCCGCAACCACTCGAAAGTGGAGACGAAAAGAGCGGACTGAACGGAGTACGTGACCAGACTGCTTCAGTTTGACCACGAGGCGAGCGAGAGTTGGACTAAAAAAGCGCACGCCCTTTGGTTCGTCTACCACTGGAAATGGGTCATAGAACGAAAAAATGGGCAGCCCGACGGCCAATAGGTAGTTATTAGAGTCGGGGACGATGGGTGCTCGGAGATGAGGAAAATGTAATGGGCCGTTGTGGAAAAGCGTGTGAGAAGGTGCATGTCCGAATATGTTGCTCGCGGCGCGTGACGTGACATGGCTTCGTGGGACCCTCCCCACTTCGCCCCCAAATGCAACTGGGCAGCACCCTTTTACCAAGGATAGGAGGGTCCGCGTTTTCTGAACGAAAGGTGAGTCTTGCTTGAACTTCAAGCAAGACTCGTCAAGCGGACTCTTCAAGCCTTGAAGAGTCCGCTCAGCAGCTTTGCAGCACACTGATGTCAAGGATATAGGTCTAAAACCGCCTCAACACAATACCCGCCTTCTTTGGAGTGCCTCTAATTTCAGCTCTTTTCCACTCCTTAGCAACCTACCCACTATGAAAGAGTGTTGACAATGTGCCACAGCCAACGTAGTTGAGCTTCTCTCCCTTTTGCACCACGACACCCCAATTCCATCTTCACCTGGAGTCTTCCC
>NW_003203470.1:0-3440 GCF_000006405.1 Perkinsus marinus ATCC 50983
CAGAGTGCGTTCGCTTGCGTCGTTTATCCACTCTATAAAGCGCGAGCTATCGTGATCGGAGTCAAAGTTTCATGACTTTCGGATGAAGTGTACACCAGAAATATCACCCGATAAGGAATTTTGAGGACAGAGAAAGATAGCTACGTATAGGTGACTCACAGTTCGGTAATGGCCAAATTGTTTGGTTTGGCATCCGAGGTTACTAGCCTTATCCAAGACGTGAGAACCCGAGTTATGTCACGCGATGCACGTCACGTGCAGCACGTGTGTATAAGCCTTATACACACGTGCATGACTATGTCAAACTTACGACAAAGAAAAGACCTGGTGCTTATGTCAAACAAAAGACTATGCATGCCTTATACTATAAGGCATGCACGTGCCATCCACATAGCGATCACGGGAAGCAACTGGGTGTTTGGGTTCTGCTAGCACCACTGAACTGGAGTCATCGTTGGCTGGAGAGAGATCTTGAGGGTCCGAGTTATGTTGTTGCAGCTTTGCTGGTATCATCAATGAAAATCTTCCAGACCTTCGCAGTCGCCATCATCTATGCTGCCCTCTGGGAAGGATGCAGCAGCAACGGTATGCCCCGTTCTCGGCTACAGCACTCTCGGACCTTTTGCTTTAGGTACTACCCCTGCCCGTCCGACTACTACAGCCGCTCCGGCTACCACAGCCGCCCCGTCTACCACAGCCACCCCGGCTACCACAGCCGCCCCGTCTACTACAGCCACCCCGGCTACTACAGCTGCTCCTACTACTACAGCCGGCCCGGCTACTACAACTGGTGGACCGACTCTTCCTCCGCGACTAGCCCCGATTGGCACATTCCTGCTCAATGCCAGCATTCCGGTTCTGGGCCGACTAGTCGGAAGGCTAGTATCCTCGGATGCCGACCCGAACAATTTGGTCATTACAAAGCTGTGAGTCATCCATCCATTGTGTCGTAGCTTTTCTTTCGTCTCCAATACTCATTATCTGGAGACGTCTGGTACACTGTGCTATCTCCCTTAGCTCCAACAGCGGTATACTCTCAGGCTCATGACGATCCAGTCTACACCTCCCGCGGTTGTACTTAATACCACCAAGAATGTGCCGTTCCACATGGAAAGCACCAGAGTTATTCTGGATGATCTGAGCGCGTTTTCCCCTTTCGCGCGGACTGTTATTGCTAGTAGGCCTCGGAAATACCTATCAAATATTCTCTGTGTGGCGTTCTTTTACTCGTGGAAATGAGCGAATTGTTGTATACCATTCAAAGCACTCAACTATTGAGTTATTGATGAGAGTTTCTTTTCAGATGCTATCATCACGTACCTGCCCCCAGATGACATTCAGTTCAACATTACCCTACCAGTGGAGATCTCTGTCACAATGCATCGCGCATAAGTTGCAACGCGTTGCGTCTCTGACCATGCGCCTCGAACGTATGGTGTGTCTGGGGATGTAGCTACTCGACTGCTGAAAGCAGGTTGATAGATCTTTTTAGCGATCAATCTTGGTAGCACTTTTTAAGACCTTATCGTTATTTTTCGTATTTTTTGCGATCGATGGATACTTATGCCCTTCTTTGAGTTCGCCAACGCAATGAAGCCTATTCATTAGGCCCTTGAGCACGCGGTTAACGCACGTGTATTGTGGAGTACAAGGGGTTGAGAGCTATCATTCAAGTATCTCACGGTTCGAAGTTGTGTTTGGTTCAGAGCTTAGAGTAGCCAGGGGTATATACGACAGGCGCACCCCCACTTTATTTGATAGCAGCCAGTCAGTAAGTCGATCAGTTGGTACTGCTTTGGAACCGAACCCAATCGGCCGAAATGGTCTTACTCACCGGGTGAGTAAGACCATCTGCGATGAGGGTGAGTTTCACCCTCATTTCTTGGGAGTTTAGTCACGAGCATCAATTCACGTTGGTAATGGGCTGCTTCGCCACATTATCATGTTGACGGAACAGAGGTAATGATCGACAACTTGTCGATCATAGAAATTTGTGTACGACAAGCAGCAGGAATAAAAGACGGTTGAATTTCATCAGTGCTTTTAGATTTTCTCACCCAGTATCTCTCACATCAGAAGGACTTGATAAATGCGACTTACCAAGTGTGCCACGGTGAGGATGCGCTCGATCTTATCGAGTCGAGGACACCGTCATTGATGGATGGCCTTCCATACGCAAGAGGGTATGGAAGCATTCATCGCTTCGCTCCATCGACGATGGACCATCGCCATTCTTCCTTCTTTCTGACTTTCACCCTCATCTGACGAACCGTGTAAGACTCCGGAACTCCTACCCTCGTTATGTTCCTGATTCCGGGGGATCTCCGAGGACCCACTTGTAACGCTTAATCGACTATTCGTCATGCATGCCCGTTATCTATGACGCCTAACCGAGTTTTCGTCATGGTCGTTCGTTAAATATGACGCCTAAGCGAGCTCTGTCTCACACAGCCGTCGATAATAACGCATATGATGCTAGCCAAATTCGTAACTCAACTGGATAAAGATAGCGAAGTTCTAATTGAAGCAAACACAACAACTCAAAAAGCTCAAAGCTCAAAGTTTGAGCCTCAAACTAATTGTCGGTTGTTCATGAGTAACCGGAGTTATGATGTTAGTGAGAAGCAGGTCCTTGATGCACTCAGGAGTGTGAGATTCATCAAGCCTCCGATTGTGTAGGGTGTCTTCTTGTTGTGTGGAACATACTTTAGCTCGACGCTAGTACGCTAGAGGAGTTATTAGAGTGTACGGTATTGGATAAGTTATAATCTACCAACACTGTGTGTGTTGAGTTGTCCTTCGAGTGACTTCTTGGCTCGGTGATTTCCTCTACAAGGAGTATTTTGAAGCTTTCTGGAGCATCCCCTGTGTCTGTTCGCCTATTTCGTGACCGTAATCGTCCTGGTCGTAATCGCGGTACTGGTATCCTGGAGTTTCGTGACCCGTCTAGTGCTACTTGTGCTCTATGTACTATAAATGGAAAGGCTAACAGCCTTAGGCTGTTCTAGGTAGAACATTGCGAGTTCGTCGTGATGTCCCTGCTGCTAAGAGGAGACGCGTGGATTCGGGTCAAAACAGTGGTGTTGCTGCTCAGGATCCATCGGTACCATCAACTTCTTCTGAAGTATCTACCCCCCTACTATGCTCACGATGCCAGGGGATACCAGTTTGCTACAAGACGTGGTATCGCCAAATGCTGAGGACTCTCGAACTCCTGCGATTTTACCTACTAGTGTATGTTTAACTGACGATCCACCCAAACAGGTGAATGCGGTATCATCATCATCGGAAAGTCATTCTATGAAAAATGATGATTCTGAGAAAGTTGCTGAGATCATCTTGATCAGCTCGCTAGAACGGCTAATCTTGGTCGACAGTCTACGGGTATGTGACGGATATCTAGCAGTGCGCACTGCAGATGGATCATCACATTCACTTCG
>NW_003211096.1:0-8077 GCF_000006405.1 Perkinsus marinus ATCC 50983
GCCGGATGAAGAGACCATTGTGGTTAAAGTAGAGAAGGAGAAGAAAGCTGATGATAAACCCATAGGAGAGAATTCTGAGGAAGACGGCGAAGATAACAACAATAACAACAAGCCACTTGATGATGAGGATATTGACATTTTAAAGAGCTACGGCCTTGGACCCTATACCGGGCCGTGCAAGAGGGTAGTATAACCACTAGCCACGCTAAGTCTGTGTATCATCAATTCTAGGTTGAGGGAGACATCAAGGCTTTGGGTGAGAAGATCAATAAACTGTGCGGAATCAAGGTACTCGTGGGCATTTTGTTGTTGCTGCAGTAGTAGTAAAGGCTATCAGGAGTCTGATACCGGCTTGGCCCCACCGAGTGTATGGGATTTAGCAGATGACAAAGTGAAACAAGAGGTAGTAGTCAATATTCTCCTTACTCGAAGTGACGAGTCTGGGATGTCAGCAACAACAACCATTGCAAGTCTCGCAGTGCACTAAGATCCTCAATCCTGGTACGGATGATGCAAAGTATGTCATAAATGTTCGACAAGTGAGTTGAAATGAAATCATTATCCTTTTTTTATGAGGTTGTTCCCAGATTGCTAAGTTTGTTGTTGGCCTCGCACAGCACGTCTCCCCTACTGATATTGAGGAGGGTATGCGGGTTGGAGTAGACCGACAGAAGTATTAATCAACTACGGAGGAGGAGGAGGACTGTAGTATTCCATCATGAGCATAGATACCAAATCCAAATACCATTACCGCCTAAGATCGATCCAACTGTGACCATGATGACCGTTGAGGAAAAACCCGATGTTACGTAATATCAATTATATCCTCTGTGAATGTGGATCAGCTACTGCTTAGCTACTCTGATATCGGTGGTTGCAAGGAACAGTTGGAGAAGCTACGGTAGTAGCACAGTAGTTGAGGATAGCAGTAGATGCACTGTTCTCAGAGAGGTTGTCGAGATGCCTCTACTACAACCTGAACGCTTCGTCCAGCTTGGCATTGACCCTCCTAAGGGAGTCTTATTGTAGACACCTACTTATGGTAATTTGGACTGTGATGTGATTGGTGTGGTATTAGGTATGGTCCCCCAGGCACAGGGAAAACACTCACAGCGAGGGCTGTAGCTAATCGAACTGACGCTTGCTTTATCTGTGTAATCGGTAGTGAATTGGTTCAGAAGGTAGTAGCCGTTACTGGTAGGGAGGCTCTTAGTAGTCTGTTGTCAGTATGTGGGAGAGGGTGCAAGGATGGTACGGGAGCTATTCACACTTGCTCGTAGTAAGAAGGCATGCATATTGTTTATTGATGAGGTCATATTCGGGGAAGGGGTTATGGTGCTGGTCATGTCGCAAACACTTCGGTGGTAGTCGTTTGGTGTTGAACTATAGTTAACTTCATGACGAAGTCGTTATTAGTGTTTGGTTCTCCCTGGTACACAATAAGTAGTTGTTGTTAGGTTGATGCGATTGGTGGGTCTCGTGGTAGTGGTGGTAGTGGATCGGAGGATGATGAAGTGCAGAGAACTATGCTCGAAATTGTCAACCAGTTGGATGGTTTTGATGCTCGAGGCAATGTTAAGGTCCTTATGGCCACCAACAGACCTGATACTCTCGATCCAGCACTACTACGGCCTGGTAATATGTCATCTCGTTGATAGAGAGTTTGTTGACGATCTGTGGAGCCTGAATAGCGTCTTTGATGATCAGGTCGACTTGACCGTAAAATTGAATTCGCGTTACCGGATTTAGATGGTCGTACGCATATTTTCAAGATCCAGGCCCGCAGTATGAACATGGATAGGTAGTAGTAGTAGTAGTAGTAGTAGTAGTAGTAGCACAGTGGGAAGCATCGATTGCAGTGTGGGGGAAAAGTATGTACATGGTCCGATATATGTGTCGGAAAATTTTGAGGAAATTTCTTGTTGGTTTTCCGACACTTCTACTCGAATTCGTTTATACGAACTAATAATAATTATAATTTCATAACTAGTGAGGAGAGGAAAGCGAACATATTCCTACAGCATTTCTCGTTGGTCATTTTAGAGACATTCGTTTTGAGCTCCTGGCAAGGCTGTGTCCTAACTGTACTGGTGCTGATATAAGGAGTGTGTGTAAGTCTATATTGGGATGAGATGTGTAAGAAGTGTGGTATGGAATATGGTTGGTAGGTACGGAGGCGGGGATGTTTGCCATTCGAGCGAGGCGGAAATCTATTTCTGAGAAGGATCTGATTGAGGCGATTAATAAGGTTGTGAAGGGATACGCCAAGTTCTCGGCGACACCAAAGTAATATGTGGGAGAATCTTAGCATGGATGATGGTATGATACGGATGAGGTCCGAATATATACCATTATTATTCAGATATATGGTATACAACTGAGCAAGTGATATGTAGTGAATACTGTGGTATCTTCTATGACGGTTTTCATCGTTGTGATGCCTCGTTATGCTGTGTTGTGTTGTAGTAGTAGATATGAGTATAACAGTATCATCATGGAGTATCATCATTGAATGAAGCCTTACTTGAGTAGTAGTAGTAGTAGTAGTAGTAGTAGTAGTAGTAGTAGTAGTAGTAGTAGTAGTAGTAGTAGTAGTAGTAGTAGTAGATATGAGTATAACAGTATCATCATGGAGTATCATCATTGAATGAAGCCTTACTTGAGTAGTAGTAGTAGTAGTAGAAGTAGTAGTAGTAGTAGTAGTAGATATGAGTATAACAATATCATCATGGAGTAGAGTGCTGGGTACACGCTCAGGAGAAGAAGGGGAGATTGCTCCTTTACTACTTCATAACGGCTTAACAGGAGCATTTATGTGGCCTAAGAGTTGTGATGATAATGATGATGACGAGGTGTGTTCCTGTTATGAAGATCTGTGCAGTATATAAAATGGTGATGAGCCTGTGGTTGTAGTCTTTGTTGAACGAATGTAGGTAAAAACGACAGGTGGTGGGATTGAACCTGCGGGCTCTTTTTCGTCACGCGCCACGAAATTACCGCTACGCAGCGAGAGGAGACGGTTCATTCATCAGCGTTTTTGTTGTTGTTGTTGTTTTGAAATATAATAATAATGAAGCTGAGGTTCTACATGTTCGACTGGGATGATAATATCTTATATATGCCAACTAAAGTGCATGTTGATATTGATGGTGAACCAAGGGACATTACTACACAAGGTAGGAGGCACAACAACAGTGTTGGAGGAGGAGGAGGAATATATGTTGGCTCACCTGAGCTCAGGGTTTTATTCACGAATTTGGGTAGAGGTGTATAGAAACGAGTGACAATTTCCTCCCAGAATTGTCATATTGTTATCATCAACACATGTAGTTGATGACCATGTGCATATCCCCCCCCACACTGCTGAGTTCAGTCTCGCACTTGTTCATCTTCAGAGTTTGCCAAGCTCAGAGGCAGTCCTGGTTTGAAGCCTCGAAATGGTAGTTGGAAAGAGACATTCGCAGATATGCACGATGAGGATGACCTCTTTTATAGAGACGCTCTAGAAGCTATTGAAAAGGGTAGGGTGCAGGGATTGAACCGGGGTCTTCTTATTCTTGTTGACCTGCAGAGCAATTCGGCCCTTCGTTCCACTCCTTCAAGAATTGCTTAGCACATGCCCGTTTGTTTGCTATTATTACGGCACGTGGGCATCCCTCGGAGGTTGTAAAGAGTGGGGTATTACGACTCATACCTAAGATCTTAAATGAGGAGGAGATGGCGAGGATGTAAGTGCAGTTTATGAAGTTATGTATAGTATTGGTGGAACAGGTATCGGCATTTGGAGTGGTATGGAAAATTACACGATTCGAAGCCTATGTCGGTTGAGAAGTATGAAAAGCATTTCTCTGGCTTGGCAGTTGAAATTTGTAGTTTTAGGTATATATCTCTATGCGAGTTTGCCACGGTATCATCGAATGAATTTCGTGCGAAGTATGGTAATCTTCCGAGTGAGGAAGCGAAACAGATTGCGATGCGACAATTCATAGACAGTTCTGTTGAGAGGATTCAGCGCATTATAACGCGTAATGAGGCGTTGGATAGTAGTGAGGAAGAGGGACCACCACCACCAGCAGCAGCAACTGGTAGCAGTAGTAGTGAGGAGGCGACGCCGCCGACGCCAGTGAGAACTCAAAGAGCGGGTAAAAACGGGGGGGGGACTTGGCTCGGTTTTTTTTCACAAAATTATTAGGAAAATTTAATTATGGACGGTTGAGTGTAGGAGTGTGCAAAGACCAACAAGAATTTTTCAGAGTTTCCTTGCTGCCGTCAACGCGCGTGGCTGATTATACCACGTATATCTCCTTACATTATAGTGGTGGCTAATATTCTATTTTCTATGGATTGGTAGTTTGCTCTATTAGGACTATAATCGCGAAAAAAATGTATTTTTCGAATGTGATTTTGTTGTTGTTGTTCAGATTCGGTGGCATCAGAGGTTCGTAAGTTGCGTATGCTTCGTCGGAAGGGCAGTAAGATTATGTGTAATATGTCTTATACCGATCTCACCTTTGGTATGTCTGACGATGATCGTCATAATGTTAAGGCGATTTCGGATTTCCTTGCGAATGATATGACGAAAGAGTAATAGTGTTGTTGTCGGGTAGCCTTCTTGGTGATGTTCGTATGTGTAGGCACAAGCATGCTAAGTTTTATGTCTATGATACCAGTAATAGATCACAAGTAAAGAAGTTTATGTATGATAGGGATGAACAAGGAGTAGTGCGGACAATAGGAACAGATGAAAGTGAAATATCTGAGGCCGGGTCGAGCTCAGAGGAGCCTTAGTGAAAGCATCAGATTTGATTTACAACTACTAGTATGGATTGCCTAAGATTCCATCACCCTTTCTGTTAAGAACTGAGTTAACCATTTATTGTCAGTGTTGCTAATGATAGATAGCTTTGTTGAGTTCAATAATGGGAATTCTTGGGGACTTGATTTTGGGTAGAACTGGTTGATAATCGATTACGAGGGCGCGCGCTATAGTAATTTAAGTATGTATCTATGCGATTCTTGAACATCTAGCCAGTTGTTGCGAGAATAGCTGAGCTGATGGGAAGTTGGCCGCTGAGGAGTATATATAATTTTGTGGCGCGTGACGGTGGTCGTAGGACTTGTTGTTGTCTCCTTTGTTGTGAGCATATATTGCAGCTAGTCTTCTTCTCTTGATATGATGCTGCTTAGTTACGTTTGCTTTTAGGAAGTATTATTATTATGTCTATTGTCGCGACCGATGGTGATGATGTCCCTGCTCCAGCACGGTTACCCCCACCACCAGAAGATGTAACTACATCATCATCATCAGATAGCAGTAGTTGTAGTTTCTCAACGGGTTCAGCAGTGAATGTCGCTGGAGCTGAGGACAATACAGAGGCTTCACAGTCCCCCAGGGAGTCTCAGAAGGACGATGAACCTGGTCCTCTTATTAGAGACGGTCATCAAATTGATATACCAATTGACCCTCCGGGTGTTAAGTTCTCTATACGGACATTTTTCAAGTATGCTGGTCCTGGTTGGCTTATGTCATTGGCGTACCTTGATCCTGGCAATCTCGAGGCAGACCTTCAAGCTGGGGCATTCACAGGTTTCCAGTTACTATGGGTGTTGTTACTGGCTCATATAGCGGGTCTACTACTACAAATATGTGCCTGTCGTATTGGTGCTGCTACTGGTGAAAGTCTGGCAGAGAATTGCCGTAGAGGTTACTCGAGGAGAGTGTCCAATATACTATGGATAATGAGTGAAATCGCCATCATCGGATCAGACATTCAGGAGGTCATTGGAACTGCTACTGCCTTTCACGTGTTGTTCGGTATTGATATGTGGGTTGGTGTTCTTATCACAGCAGCTGATACTCTCACGTTTTTGTTCATACAAATATTCCATGGAATGCGTGTTATGGAGGCGTTTATATTCATCCTTATCATGACGATGATGGGGTGCTTTTTTGCTAATATGGCAATAACAGCGCCACCAGCAGTAGAGGTTGCTAAAGGCTTTATACCAAACGTATCGAGCTATGCTGTTATGGAGTTGGTTGGTATTGTTGGTGCTGTTATTATGCCGCATAATCTCTATCTACACTCAGCGTTGGTACAGTCTAGGAAAATCGATAAGAATAATCACGAGTTTGTGAAGCAGGCTAATAAGTAGGCATGATGATGATTATGAATATAGTAACTCGTATGTGATGTTAGGTATTTGACCGTAGATGCATGTTGTTCTATCCTCATATCGTTCATCATCAACATGGCAGTGGTATGCTCCTTTGCATATGGCATGTTCTCACTACACTGTGCGAGAATGCCCAAGGGACCATTTGCATGCCTTAGCAGTCCAGATGGTAGTAGTAGTATTATTACTACGCAATGTCATTAAGTTGTGTGTTTAGATTGGAGTACGAGTACGTGTGATCCGCTAAACCCTGATTGTCACTGTACAACTTCGTATGGTGAGACAGGGGTGTGTGCTATGGTTGGACTTGAAAATGCAGCAGAGGCCTTAGGCGCAGTGATGTGAGCAACTGAGTTCATTACTACTCACACATCTCTCCTGCTGTTTGTTGTTTTAGTTCATCGGATGCTATGAAGTATATCTTCGCTGTTGGTGTATTGGCAGCAGGGCAAGCGAGTACCCTTACTGGCACCATGGCTGGTCAATACGTTATGGAGGGTTTTATGCATATCCGTATATCAATGTGGGTAAGAGTACTATTAACACGTACTATAGCTCTAGGGCCGGCCTTGGCAATTGCTCTAGTTGAGGTAATAATAATGGCATTAGTAATAGTAGTGGTGTTGTTATTGTTGTTATTTTTGTTAGAGTGAAGTATCGGGTATGAACGGCATCAATGCATGGTTGAATATTCTGCAGTCTATACAGCTACCCTTTGCGTTGTTACCGTTACTGCACTATGCGATGAGCAAGAAGGTTATGGGCACGTAAGTGATGTCGTTATAACAGTGTGTCTTACTCGTGTTATTTGTATGTTCACTGTGGTGTGGTATGCAGGTTTGCATTGAATAGATGGTGGAGTGCTGGACTGTGGTTGCTGGCACTCATTATCCTCGCTATTAACGTTTACCTTATCATCACTACACTGGTCCCCTTAGATTGGCCTTGGTAAGTTTGAATATCATCATCATCATCATTTTATTATTATTAAATTATCATCATCATTTAGGTATGCATGGGCAATTATTGGTGTTGTATTCTACCTGTATGTTAGTCTATGTTTCTATTGTGTAGAAGACGACTTGTCCCGTGGGTGCTCCAATGTGAAGCATGATATTACATTCTTCCTCAAGCCGGTTATTCGAGGCTTTAAGATGCTCTATGGTCAATGCAAGAGAGCATTTGATAAGTGTATTGGAAGGAAGGATGATGATGAGGTGGAAGACTGTGAAGATACAACATCATCATCGGTAGACACGCCAAGGTGCGTAGTAGCAGATGTCCCCTCCCCATCGTCATCAGCAATAGTAGAAGAAGGCTTTAAGCATTAATTGCTGTTGTTGCTATAATAACAAGTGAATTCGCCGCTCCCGCCGTTGTTGTTGTTTGTGATGCATTTCTCTCCTCATCATTATAGTAGCATGCTGGCGTGTATTAAGCAGCCAATGACGGTATACAGTGACGAAGTATCTGTTGTATTTCCTTCTCTTTCTCTTCCTCATTATCTTCATCATCATATTCATCATCGGTGTGGTTGGAAAAGGGCGCCTCGATTCTTTTTCTTTCTAACTTTCGAGCGCTCTTAAGAGGGTCACAACGCCGTATTTCCAACTACTACCATTCATAATATATACTATTTAATAATCATTACAGCGATAATATAGTAACATCATAACAATAACAACAGTGTTCATGCCCCTATTGTTATAATTGTTGTTGCTTATATTGTTCATACTACTGATCATAATCGTCTTTGGGTTCTCCCTACCCCAAAAACTATCACTGTGTTGTTATTCGCATACAGTTGTAGTTTCTATCATACTTAGTCGTCGTGATATAGGATTAGTAATATCTATCATAATAATCATTTAGTAGAGAGGTCATGGATGTAGCACCTAGC
>NW_003211096.1:8177-10805 GCF_000006405.1 Perkinsus marinus ATCC 50983
CCTCAGTATGGTGGTGGTGGCCCTAGAGGGTACGGCGGCCCTCAGCAAGGTAGGTCCAACGAGGTCGTACTGTTGCTACTACTCATCTCGCTTGGTGTGTGGTAGGTATGATGCCACCAGGTGGTGGTGGTATTGGTCGTGGTCATCCTCCTCCTCCAGCAATGGGAGGTATGGGCCCGAGGGGTGGCCCGTTGGGTCCGATGGGTGTCCCTGGACTACCTAATCGTGGCCCACCAGGTGGGGGTGGCCTACCTAGGGGCCCTCCTATGGGCATACCGAATAGAGGATTCCCACCACAAGTACAGCAGGTTGGAGGAGGAGGAGGACCAAGCACCACGCAGTCAACTACTACTCCACATCAACAGGTGAGGAGAGCATTCAACTACTATATGTACTTGTATCGTTGTCCTTCACTGTAGCCGTTGACTGCCGCTGGTTTGGCCGCAGCCCCTCCGGCTATACAAAAGCAGATGTTGGGTGAACAGCTGTATACGCACATCCAAAGGATCCAACCACAGCTGGCCGGGAAGATTACGGGTGGGATGAATGTGACATTGCTTGGGTCATCATCATCATCATGTTGTTTTTCCTCAATGTTAGGTATGATGCTCGAGATGGACAATAGTGAATTGTTAATTCTCCTCGAGTCGGAATCCCAGGTAAGGGGGTGTGTTTTTGGATATTCCGGTCATCACTACGTTTTCAGTTACGTTCGAAGGTTGACGAGGCGCTGATGGTGCTTCAGACGAAGTAGTGGATAAGAAGAGTTAATTGATGTTACCGATTTATCACGAATGGCGTGAATGATGGCGGGCTGTGAAGTTATGATGCCCAGATGGATTTTATTGACATTTTTGAGTATTTTTAACGTTGTTATGGTCTCCGATCGGCGATGCGATCTTGATGGAGAAATTGTGTGATGACGATGATTATGATGATGTTGTTATGGGAAGCAGTGATGATGAAGGTGAAGGTTAGTAATTTGATAGAAAAAGCGTAAAAACGACAACAAGTAGGATACTAGTGTTGACGATGCTCATGATAATGCTGATGTTAAGGGTGGATAGTAGGAATATGATGATAATGTGATGCGCGTGATTATGTTAATATTTGTAACCGTGTTGAGTGTACCAGTCAAATAATCGTCCTTAGGAGGTTATGGGGGACGCTCCGACCTCAACGGCTAATGTGATGAGTGGTATTCGAGACGTGGGCCAATTTTTGGGATTTGTCGTCCCGGTACCTAGCGAACCTGATTATATACGCGACCCTCACATTCATGTGGCTACCATGGCGATAAAGCGCACGTGAGGACTCCACATGTATGCTCCTTACTGAGGAGGTATCTCGAAGTGCTCTGTGGAAGATACAACATGTGTCCGGACGATGTGCACGGACAAGCCCGACCGCAACGTGCAAGCCAGGGTCGGACAAGCCCGACCCTTCATGGACAAGCCCAGCTTGTCTCCAGACCCACGTGTTTCGACTGTAGTGGTTTAGACGTAAACAATGGATCATCCCAGCAGAGCCGATACCGAGTCATCCTAAGTGATAGAAAAGGTGCCAACTGGGATTCGAAAGGTCGAACTAGGCGCGTATCAGATTCTTGGGCTGAATGCACTGGGAACACATCACCGTTGCTGAGCTACTCATGTTAAGAGATCAAGAATCAACCTTGTGAACTAATCGGCTATGACTGGAGAGTGAAGTCCGAGGTCGGCCACTTGATGAAGAAGGGTTAGGGAAGGAGAAAGCGGAAGGGTGAGCTGTGGGATAGTTGTTCGCTGGTGTGGATGGTCAGGTCTCTCCAACTCCTGAAGTCTGCATGTGTCTTGCTCTTGAGGCCGCTGTCCACAAGTTCCTGGTAAAGGCTATGAGCCGGACCATGCCAGGGCGCGGCAAGCTACCCCTGGGTCACTGCAGGCTTTACCCTCCGGGATGTCTAACAATCAAGCCGGGTGATGGGCTTCGTGCCCCTTGGTCTAGTGGTGTGGTGTCCGGTACTGTCACTTGGTCCTTGCGATCTCTAATGTCGCTAAGACCCGCCTCTGGATCTTGCCTACGCCAGAGGTTTGTGGTCTGTGCCTTGAGCACGGTGCGAGTTCTTACTATATGAACTCAAGTCCCGAGCACCAGAAAAGAAATGAAAAGAGAGCCTAGCTCCATCCTCTGCTAACCTTTAGGGTTAGAGAGGACCAAGGGACTGATGCCTCGATGCATGCTGCTCTGACCTCTCCAATGGGTCAGCCCCTTCTTGCGCCTACCCTCCGGGATGTTGTACCTGCGCATAGAAGGTGGGGATCTCATGCTTTTGAGTCCCTCAGCACCTGGGCCAATCTTGACCAGTGACATGTCTACCGGTACCTACCCTGGCACTCTACCATATGCTGGATCCAGTTCTTGTTGGTCAAGCCTCGAGAGAAGAACCTGAAGGACGGAGGGAGTTGGAGAAGACTGGACCTGAAGCACTGGCAGCAACTTGAAGATGGCGAACCTCGAAGTTGGATCTGGACCGAAGCTCTTCGGATTCTTGGACGACTCAAGACTGAATCAAAGGGATGAAGCGGCGGTCAAGGAGGAAGAGTGGCCGTTAATTAAGTCGACCGAGTTCGCAGTATAAGACATGTC
>NW_003211096.1:10905-14446 GCF_000006405.1 Perkinsus marinus ATCC 50983
TACTGGCAGACCCCCAGCAGGTGCTTTGGCTCCAACGTCCCTTGTTCCTGCGGGTCGGGTGGAACAACTGAAGCCCCCCGTAATTGTGACGCTGGCTGTGCCTCGGATACTCCTGGCTCCTACTGCAAGTACTGGGCTACACCAAGCACCTGCCATTCATCCAATGCGCCATGCACTTGCGAGGCTGCTCCAGTTACCACTACTCCAAATGAAGCCACCGATGAAGTCACTGAGACCACCACAATCCAGGACGGCACAACTGCCGCCCCCGAAGAAACCAATACGGCCACTTCTGTTGCTGTCGACACTACCGGAACTGTAACTACAACCGATGCGGCTGATGTTACTACCGACGCTCCTGTCGAGCCTACCACTGTTGCACAAACGACCAGCGCAGCAGCTCCGTCGGAAGTAACCACATCTCCAGATGTTACTGGAGAGGCCTCATCCACCACATTTGCTGCTACTACAACAGACGATGTCACCACCAATGCCGCGACTACAGCTGACTTCCCAGTCACGACTATCAGTGCCGCCACCGCCGTTGTTGTCACCACCGAAGCTCCAGCGACAACGACAGAGGTGACCGATACTCAGGCTACCCCCAGCCCGAGTGTGTGAAGACATTTAGGAATGAAGCTTTGAAGTGTTTAATGAACCGCATTTTGACTAACCCGCGGTATCGCATGCTATCTTGATAACGAGTGAATGAGTATTGATCGAAAGAGTTGCGTCGATAGAGTCGTTCGGCTCTCACATCGCATAAGCTTCTTTCATGCAGCTCATGGGCGGCGTCGTTATGATGCATTTTAAGTATATAGTGAAACATCACGATGACGGATGATGCTGGTCAACAAGCAGCAGTCCTTCGTAAACGCTTTCACTTTAGGTTTCGGGTAAGCAGAAAGGCGACTCGCAAGTATGGTAGGATAGTCCTCGATTTGGCAGGGAAGGAGTGTAGCGTAGCTTCGATCGACCAATTCTAACACCGAACTCATATGGACCTATCGACTGTAGTTTCCTTGTGAATGTACCGTGCAAGCACCCCTTATCGCAACCTTTGATTTCAATGGCTTAGTGTCATTCACGAAGATGGGCGATGAGAATGCGGTTGGTCTTATCAACTCAGCAACAACGTGTTGATGTTCGCAGACGTCGACATCTCGGCGATTTGAACTACCGCATGCAAACCTCAACGGTTAACCATGTTCCTGCCACAACCACTCGGCCGAAGTGTCTAACATTAACTTCAATGGGACGAGTCATACTATCCAAAGGGAAATCCGTCACTATATTTGCTTGCCACTAGGTATGGACTATACCCACTGCGGGGCTATGACTGTTTAGTATCATCTATCGGGCCCCTCTCAATGCAAATCCCCCGTCAACCTCCCTAATTTCAAAAACAATCCACATCCACGGGACAAGATTTGCTCTGTGATTGCGTTATTCCCTTCACGACGAGGCTTTCGTTAAAAGCCTGTCAGCGTCGTGGAGAATGAGTGTATACCGCACTGAGCAAAGTATCTTGTGAAACGGATGGGCGATACGTATGCTCGCCACAACAAACAAGCAACAGTCAGTGGGGTTATCGACCCTGGATGCTATGACAGCTCGTAAGTTGGTAATTGTGCACATCACACTCGAAGTGTGTCTTCTTAATCATCAAGTTAGTCTCAGCTTCCCGTCGCTCATTTGCATTTGTCTATGATGGCTTCACGGTCTTTCTCCGCTGTATTCGTCGCCCTCTGTGCCTTCCAGGACATCAAATTCGTGACGGGCAACGCCACTGACTGCGACACTGAGTGCGCGACAACTTACCCTGGGTCATATTGTAAGTATTGGAAGACGCCAAGCACTTGCTTCGGCTCGGATGCCCCGTGCTTCTGCGGCACGAGTGAACCGACTGAAGCTCTCCGAGGTTCCACATCCTCTGCTGCAGTGACGGATGAGATTACTGAGGCCACTACAAGCGAAGGAGGTACGACAGCTGCTCCCGAAGCAACGAGTACGACTGGTTCTGAAGCTACTGTCGAACCCAAAGTAGCGGCCAGTACAGCTGCTATGACCGATGAGGTTGCTGTCACTACTGCAGCTCCTGTGACTGCCGAAGTGACCATAAGCACGGCAGCTGGGGAAGCTCCCGGTAGAGACAAGGATGATTCTGATGCTACCACCCAGGTCGCTACGGAGGCTGCGACTGTCACGACCACGATCGGTGCCCCTGTTGAGCGTACTACTACTATAACATCCCCTCTCTCGGTCAGCACAGCTGCCGTGACCGATGAGGTTGCTGTTACAACTGCAGCTCCTGTGACTGGCGAGGTGGCCATTACCACGGCAGCTGGGGAAGCTCCCAGCAGAGACAAGGATGATTCTGATGCTACCACCCAGGTCGCTACGGAGGCTGCGACTGTCACGACTACGATCGATGCTCCTGTTGAGCCTACTACTATCACGTCCCCTCTATCGGTCAGCACAGCTGCTGTGACCGATGAGGTTGCTGTCACTACTGCAGCTCCTGTGACTGGCGAAGTGACCATAAGCACGGCAGCTGGGGAAGCTCCCGGTAGAGACAAGGATGATTCTGATGCTACCACCCAGGTCGCTACGGAGGCTGCGACTGCCACGACTACGATCGATGCTCCTGTTGAGCCTACTACTATCACGTCCCCTCTATCGGTCAGCACAGCTGCTGTGACCGATGAGGTTGCTGTCACTACTGCAGCTCCTGTGACTGGCGAAGTGACCATCAGCACGGCAGCTGGGGAAGCTCCCAGTAGAGACAAGGATGATTCTGTTGCTACCACCCCGGTCGCTACTGAGACTGCGACTGTCACTACTACGATCGGTGCTCCAGTTGAGCCTACTACTCTTACGTCCCCTGTACCGGTCAGCACAGCTGCTGTGACCCATGAGGTTGTTGCTACCACTGTGGAGACGATCGATTCCGAGACTACTCTCAGTCCGATTGTGTAGCCGATTTAGGTTAATGAAGCTTTGTAGTGTCCCGGAGTGCATTTTAATACAATCCTGGTCACTGCAGGATGTCTTGATAACGAGTGTATAAGTGTTTATCTGCCCGAGTTGCGTTGAAGGATACGTTGAGCCCCAACATCACGAGAGCATCGACGATACACCCAAATATGAAACCTATCTGGAGTGCACCAGAGCTACCTGAGCGTTCGAGACAGACGAGCGAAGGCGGGCAAGCCGCGCCAGACTGACAGCGGTGGGTGTACTCGCTCACGCTCTAGCATCATGCTAGTAGCATGAGCTCATGTTGATCCTCTAGGGTCTGAATTCCGATTGCTGATATACTGACAATTTCGTTGATAGTGAGTTCAAGTACAGAGGTTGGATATCCTAGAACCTCTGATGTATCCTTGACAGCTCAATGTGTTCTTATCAAGCTTGACATGTGTGACGCCGAGCAAGCATCACGGTGGCTGCAATCGGAGGGCGAGCTTGTTACTCGCGTAGCTCCCTATGGGGATCAAGCCAATTGTGGTGCTGACAGCATCGTGCTGTGTAGATGCCC
>NW_003211096.1:14546-21070 GCF_000006405.1 Perkinsus marinus ATCC 50983
GGGCGATACGTATGCTCGCCACAACAAACAAGGAACAATCAGTGAGGTTATCGACCCTGGATGCTATGACAGCTCGTAAGTTGGTAATTGTGCACATCACACTCGAAGTGTGTCTTCTTAATCTTCAAGTTAGTCTCAGCTTCCCGTCGCTCATTTGCATTTGTCTATGGTGGCTTCACGGTCTTTCTCCGCTGTATTCGTCGCCTTCTGTGCCTTCCAGGACATCAAATTCGTGACGGGCAACGCCACTGACTGCGACACTGAGTGCGCGACAACTTACCCTGGGTCATATTGTAAGTATTGGAAGACGCCAAGCACTTGCTTCGGCTCGGATGCCCCGTGCTTCTGCGGCACGAGTGAACCGACTGAAGCTCTCCGAGGTTCCACATCCTCTGCTGCAATGACGGATGAGGTTACTGAGGCCGCTACAAGCGAAGGAGGTACGACAGCTGCTCCCGAAGCAACGAGTACGACTGGTTCTGAAGCTACTGTCGAACCCACAGTAGCGGCCAGTACAGCTGCTATGACCGATGAGGTTGCTGTCACTACTGCAGCTCCTGTGACTGCCGAAGTGACCATAAGCACGGCAGCTGGGGAAGCTCCCGGTAGAGACAAGGATGATTCTGATGCTACCACCCAGGTCGCTACGGAGGCTGCGACTGTCACGACTACGATCGATGCTCCTGTTGAGCCTACTACTATCACGTCCCCTCTATCGGTCAGCACAGCTGCTGTGACCGATGAGGTTGCTGTCACTACTGCAGCTCCTGTGACTGGCGAAGTGACCATCAGCACGGCAGCTGGGGAAGCTCCCGGTAGAGACAAGGATGATTCTGATGCTACCACCCAGGTCGCTACAGAGGCTGCGACTGTCACGACTACGATCGATGCTTCTGTTGAGCCTACTACTATAACGTCCCCTCTACTGGTCAGCACAGCTGCTGTGACCGATGAGGTTGCTGTTACTACTGCAGCTCCTGTGACTGGCGAAGTGACCATCAGCACGGTAGCTGGAGAAGCTCCCGGTAGAGACAGGGATGATTCTGATGCTACCACCCAGGTCGCTACGGAGGCTGCGACTGTCACGACTACGATCGATGCTCCTGTTGAGCCTACTACTATAACGTCCCCTCTACCGGTCAGCACAGCTGCTGTGACCGATGAGGTTGCTGTTACTACTGCAGCTCCTGTGACTGGCGAAGTGACCATCAGCACGGCAGCTGGAGAAGCTCCCGGTAGAGACAAGGATGATTCTGATGCTACCACCCAGGTCGCTACGGAGGCTGCGACTGTCACGACTACGATCGATGCTCCTGTTGAGCCTACTACTATCACGTCCCCTCTATCGGTCAGCACAGCTGCTGTGACCGATGAGGTCGCTGCTACTACTGTGGAGACGACCGATTCCGAGACTACTCTCAGTCCGATTGTGTAGCCGATTTAGGTTAATGAAGCTTTGTAATGTCCCGGAGTGCATCTTAATACAATCCTGGCCACTGCAGGATGCCTTGATAACGAGTGTATAAGTGTTTATCTGCCCGAGTTGCGTTGAAGGATACGTTGCGCCCCAACATCACGAGAGCATCGACGATACACCCAAAAAGGAAACCAGGTTTCCGAAACCTATCTGGAGTGCACCAGAGCTATCTGAGCGTTCGAGACAGACGAGCGAAGGCGGGCAAGCCGCGCCAGACTGACAGCGGTGGGTGTACTCGCTCACGCACTAGCATCATGCTAGTAGCATGAGCTCATGTTGATCCCCTAGGGTCTGAATTCCGATTGCTGATATACTGACAATTTTGTTGATAGTGAGTTCAAGTACAGAGGTTGGATATCCTAGAACCTCTGATGTATCCTCGGCAGCTCAATGTGTTCTTATCAAGCTTCACATGTGTGACACCGAGCAAGCATCAGGGTGGCTGCAATCGGTGGGCGAGCTTGTTACTCGCGTAGCTCCCTATGGGAATCAAGCCAACTGTGGTGCTGACAGCACCGTGCTGTGTAAATGCCCAGCCGCTCAGCCAATAAGGTTTATTCAGCTGAGTAATTATTTTGAGGTTATGCCTTGACAGCGGTTTCAGATGGATTGGGCAACGAGGAAGTTCCAGTATGACCCGATGAGGAGTCATTGACTGTGCGCTACAGCCACGCAGAGTTAGAAGACGTACACGAAGCCCGATCGCTGCAGGTTACACAACCCGTTGTAATCTGAAATATATTCCCCTAAGCGTTGATAGTGAGCGGCGACGAGCGATTGCCCTGCATGATCATCACATTCGCCTTGGCAATCAGAACGAGCCGCAGACCCGAACCAGGAGATGTCTAATCGGTCGAAACGGTGCTTGCGAGAAGCCGACCAAACTTCTCAGAAGAAGAGTGGCTGAGAACGCACCGCGAACCACACTGTATAAGATGCAGTATCTTGTGAAACGATTGGGCAGATAGACACCGGGCGCACTATTGTTCAGCTACGACGAACGAACATCATTGGACTCGCTAGTGCTCAAACGGGTTGCCCAGTTAGCACCGGCTTATGGGGTTAGCATAGGCTCTCACAGGTCCAGTCTAGCTCCGCACTTCCCGCAGTTTGTTCACATTCGTGCAAGATGACTATCCGCTCCTTCCCCTTCGTCATCGTCGGTCTCAGTGTTCTCCAGGACATCACAAACGTGATGGGTAACACCACCGAGTGCGATGCCGAGTGTGCCGCCACCTATCCCGGGTCGTATTGTAAATACTGGCAGACCCCCAGCAGGTGCTTTGGCTCCAACGTCCCTTGTTCCTGCGGGTCGAGTGGAACAACTGAAGCCCCCCGTAATTGTGACGCTGGTTGTGCCTCGGATACTCCTGGCTCCTACTGCAAGTACTGGGCTACACCAAGCACCTGCCATTCATCCAATGCGCCATGCACTTGCGAGGCTGCTCCAGTTACCACTACTCCAAGTGAAGCCACCGATGAAGTCACTGAGACTACCACAATTCAGGACGGCACAACTGCCGCCCCCGAAGAAACCAATACGGCCACTTCTGTTGCTGTCGACACTACCGGAACTGTAACTACAACCGATGCGGCTGATGTTACTACCGACGCTCCTGTCGAGCCTACCACTGTTGCACAAACGACCAGCGCAGCAGCTCCCTCGGAAGTAACCACATCTCCAGATGTTACTGGAGAGGCCTCATCCACCACATTTGCTGCTACTACAACAGACGATGTCGCCACCAATGCCGCGACTACAGCTGACTTCCCAGTCACGACTATCAGTGCCGCCACCACCGTTGATGTCACCACCGAAGCTCCAGCAACAACGACAGAGGTGACCGATACTCAGGCTACCCCCAGTCCGAGTGTGTGAAGACATTTTGGAATGAAGCTTAGAAGTGTTTAATGAACCGCATTTTGACTAACCCGCGGTATCGCATGCTATTTTGATAACGAGTGAATGAGTATTGATCGAAAGAGTTGCGTCGATAGAGTCGTTCGGCTTTCACATCGCATAAGCTTCTTTCATGCAGCTCATGGGCGGCGTCGTTATGATGCATTTCAAGTATATAGTGAAACATCACGATGACGGATGATGCTGGTCGACAAGCAGCAGTCCTTCGTAAACGCTCTAACTTTAGGTCTCGGGTAAGCAGAAAGGCGACTCGCAAGCATGGTAGGATAGTCCTCGATTTGACATGGAAGGAGTGTAGCGTGTAGACGTAGCTTCGATTGACCAATTCCAACACCGTACTCATATGGACCTACCGACTGTAGTTTCCTTGTGAATGTACCGTGCAAGCACCCCTTATCGCAACCTTTGATTTCAATGGCTTAGTGTCATTCACGAAGATGGGCGATGAGAATGTAGTTGGTCTTATCAACTCAGCAATAACGTGTTGATGTTCGCAGACGTCGACATCTCGGCGATTTGAACTACGCATGTAAACCTCAACGGTTAACCATGTTCCTGCCTCAACCACTCGGCCAAAGTGTCTAACATTAACTTCAATGGGACGAGTAATCCTATCCAAAGGGAAATCCATCCCTATATTTGCTTGCCACTAGGTATGGACTATACCCACTGCGGAGCTATGACTGTTTAGTATCATCTACCGGGCCAGTCTCTCAATGCAAACCCACCGTCAACCTCCCCAACTTCAAAAACAATCCACATCCACGGGACAAGATTTGCTCCGTGATTGCGTTAACCCCTTCACTACGAGGCTTTCGTTAAAAGTCTGTCAGCTTCGTGGAGAATGAGTGTATACCGCACTGAGCAAAGTATCTTGTGAAACGAATGGGCGATACGTATGCTCGCCACAACAATCAAGAAACAGTCAGTGAGGTTATCGACCCTGGATGCTATGACAGCTCGAAAGTTGGTAATTGTGCACATCACACTCGAAATGTGTCTTCTTAATCACCAAGTTAGTCTCAGCTTCCCGTCGCTCATTTGCATTCGTCTATGATGGCTTCACGGTCTTTCTCCGCTGTACTCGTCGCCCTCTGTGCCTTCCAGGACATCAAATTCGTGACGGGCAACGCCACTGACTGCGACACTGAGTGCGCGACAACTTACCCTGGGTCATATTGTAAGTATTGGAAGACGCCAAGCACTTGCTTCGGCTCGGATGCATCATGCTTCTGCGGCACGAGTGAACCGACTGAAGCTCTCCGAGGTTCCACATCCTCTGCCGCAGTGACGGATGAGATTACTGAGGCCACTACAAGCGAAGGAGGTACCACAGCAGCTCCCGAAGCAACGAGTATGACCGGTTCTGAAGCTACTGTCGATACCACAGTAGCGGTCAGTACAGCTGCTATGACCGATGAGGTTGCTGTCACTACTCCAGCTCCTGTGACTGGCGAAGTGACCATCAGCACGGCAGCTGGGGAAGCTCCCGGTAGAGACAAGGATGATTCTGATGCTACCACTCAGGTCGCTACGGAGGCTGCGACTGTCACGACTACGATCGGTGTTTCTGTCGAGCCTACTACTATAACGTCCCCTCTGCCGGTCAGCACAGCTGCTGTGACCGATGAGGTTGCTGCTACCACTGCAGCTCCTGTGACTGGCGAGGTGGCCATTACCACGGCAGCTGGGGAAGCTCCCAGCAGAGACAAGGATGATTCTGATGCTACCACCCAGGTCGCTACTGAAACTGCAACTGTCATCGCCTCGACTACGATCGATGCTCCTGTTGAGCCTACTACTATCACGTCCCCTCTATCGGTCAGCACAGCTGCTGTGACCGATGAGGTCGCTGTCACTACTGCAGCTCCTGTGACTGACGAGGTGACCATTTCCACCGCAGCTGGGGAAGCTCCGGGCAGAGACAAGGATGATTCTGATGCTACCACCCAGGTCGCTACGGAGGCTGCGACTGTCACGACTACGATCGATGCTTCTGTTGAGCCTACTACTATAACGTCCCCTCTACCGGTCAGCACAGCTGCTGTGACCGATGATGTTGCTGTCATTACTGCAGCTCCTGTGACTGGCGAGGTGACCATTTCCACCGCAGCTGGGGAAGCTCCGGGCAGAGACAAGGATGATTCTGATGCTACCACCCAGGTCGCGACTGAGACTGCGACTATCACTACTACGATCAGTGTTTCTGTTGAGCCTACTACTATCACGTCCCCTCTATCGGTCAGCACAGCTGCTATGACCGATGAGGTTGCTGTCACTACTCCAGCTCCTGTGACTGGCGAAGTGACCATCAGCACGGCAGCTGGGGAAGCTCCCGGTAGAGACAAGGATGATTCTGATGCTACCACTCAGGTCGCTACGGAGGCTGCGACTGTCACGACTACGATCGGTGTTTCTGTCGAGCCTACTACTATAACGTCCCCTCTGCCGGTCAGCACAGCTGCTGTGACCGATGAGGTTGCTGCTACCACTGCAGCTCCTGTGACTGGCGAGGTGGCCATTACCACGGCAGCTGGGGAAGCTCCCAGCAGAGACAAGGATGATTCTGATGCTACCACCCATGTCGCTACTGAAACTGCAACTGTCATCGCCTCGACCACGATCGATGCTCCTGTTGAACCTACTACTATCACGTCCCCTCTACCGGTCAGCACAGCTGCTGTGACCGATGAGGTTGCTGTCACTACTCCAGCTCCTGTGACTGGCGAAGTGACCATCAGCACGGCAGCTGGAGAAGCTCCCGGTAGAGACAAGGATGATTCTGATTCTACCACCCAGGTCGCTACGGAGGCTGCGACTGTCACGACTACGATCGATGCTCCTGTTGAGCCTACTACTGTAACGTCCCCTCTGCCAGTCAGCACAGCTGCTGTGACCGATGAGGTTGCTGTCACTACTCCAGCTCCTGTGACTGGCGAAGTGACCATCAGCACGGCAGCTGGGGAAGCTCCCGGTAGAGACAAGGATGATTCTGATCCTACCACCCAGGTGGCTACGGAGGCTGCGACTGTCACGACTACGATCGGTGCTCCTGTTGAGCCTACTACTATAACGTCCCCTCTGCCGGTCAGCACAGCTGCTGTGACCGATGAGGTGGCTGTCACT
>NW_003200967.1:0-1408 GCF_000006405.1 Perkinsus marinus ATCC 50983
CGGTGTGTACTTTCAGACGAGGTAAAAGAGATCATCGATGAATCATCGACGATGATCTCGTTACGAGATTCCTTGGCCTAGTACGAGATTCTCGTACTAGACCAAGGCACGGCTAAAGAAACTCCCAACCTCATATTGGAACGAAATCTCCTCCCGGATGGAATGACCGTGAAGCAACTCACTACAGCAATTTACCGGAGAAGGCACGTGATCATGAGGTCTTATCCCGCCCGCCCACAGCCCTCTGGTACGGCTCCTATCGGAGTTAGGGAATTTCTCGAATCGAGGACTGGCGTGCCAGACTCAATGGATGTCATCCATGAGTTTCTATATCTCATACAAGGTGGATGCCGACTCAGATTTAGTGTATGGCATACATTAAATCGGTAGTTGGTACACTACTTGGTAGTAAAATGAGTATACACTGTATGCTCATTTTACTACCAAGAGGTTAATTCTTCTGGGTGGCACAGCACCGGCGATAGCGTCTGACCATACATTTCAAGTTTCGTGGATACCACTACCCTTCCTCGCAGTTGGTGCCGTGGATTAAAGCTCTGGATTCGATTTACTTATAGCCGGTTTTTCGGCGAAGGAAGATGACAGTTGTATAGCACCCGCATTGGAAGCTCTGCGACGAGTACGTTCTTCTCCCAATATAGACCATAACAGTTGCTTTTCTTGGTGATTCATCATCATCCCTATTTCGTGCAATCCGACGAATCTGTTTCACAGATCTGTATTACTAATAGCCATTTCAAACATTAGCGATGCATCATGTGTCTCAGGCGTATGGAGATGTAAGTCTACTCGGACTCGATAAATCCCTCCGATGCTCCTTCACGAGTGATGATATTCTGCTCCGTACATCTCAGGCAAATATTATCAAAAAGGCGACACGCTGTATAAATAAAGATCTGGGTGAAGCATCTGCCAGAGACGTGTTGGATGTCCGGAACAAATTCAAAGGAGATGTAACAACATTACAGATATGCCCGACTAACAACCTATTCTCCATCGCTGCCCGGCTAATGTGCGAGGCATGGAAGGGGGACTTCCCCAGGTTGATTTCTTATATTTCGCGAAATTGGCTCAGAACAAGAACCTGTTGGTTTCAAAGGTGCTATCCGGCACTTTTATGGGTACCGCGAGTGAACGGTTGTACCGAAGATACGAATAATTCAATAAAATCTGGTAAGTTTGACATTCTAGCCTAGAATTTCTAGGTCAATCATCATTAACAGCCTCACAATTTTTTCGTAGATGCTGGCCCCCACGACCAACCGCAGCGGCTTAACAAGACAATTTATGAAACTTTGTACACACAAGTCGTCCGCAGCGGTTGATGGAGGACACAGAAGAGAAAGTAGATCAGCGCGCGCGAGGAAATTTTGTGCCGACACTGTCG
>NW_003215105.1:0-1189 GCF_000006405.1 Perkinsus marinus ATCC 50983
TCTATAACGATTGGGAGATTTGTGGTATTGTCAATGATGTGTTCGTAAAATGCCAAGAGACCCTCAGGCCGGGCATCACCGATGCGATGCGAAAGTACAATGTGGACTAGAACTTCTGAGATGTTCTGAGATATGAACGAGTTCTTTTTTTATGAAGAAAGAACTCTGAGATGGACATGCCCGACGTCAGATGAGCACAGTGGTTGTGTCACAATCTATTCTAGCAACACTGTTGTATCGAGCTATCATCAGCGTAGAAAGAATTTTGGGCGAGCGAAGAAAAGGAAGATCTGCGCGCAACAAAATACTTCCATTTGGCAATGCCAAATTGGCATACACATACTAGCAGACTGCTAGCAGTCATTATTATTATTTTTTCTTCCGAGGACTCAACTTAGAATGATACGAATTTCGTTTGAGATAGAATATTACATTTCGCCATCGAAAACGAATGGAATTTTACGAAAAAGTATTATTTTTCCAGTATTTTTCCATCCCGAAAACGGAGCGGAAATTTTTCGGAAAATTTCCGTGCCCGGAAATTTCCAAATGCCCGTGCAAACACTATGTCCGCCATTATACCTTCTTGCTGGCCTAAGCTTCATAGCCATCTGCTCGGCCGAGTCGTACTCCTTGTAGTGGATCTTGGTCCGACACTCTCTTGTGGCACAGACATCGCACTTCCGAGAGGATCGTACAACCCTACGTACTGGATGGAAGTGTCCACCGCCTGTTAGGCGATGCTTCACCCCATAATCCCTATCCTCCGAACTCGAGCGATCTACTCGATTGCTCGATCTCGGTCTCTTACCCTTACTATCCGAGCTCGAATCCGAGGATGTCGGGTCGCTCGAAGGGGATCTTCTCCTTCTACTTCTCCTTCCACCATACTTATCCCTTCTCGATCTATCACTCCCACTTCCAGAGCTCCCCTCATAAGGGTCGTATCGCTTTCCACTCTCTCCATATCTCCTCTTATCATTTGCAGTATCCCTCTTATTCTCAGCGTTCACCTTATCTTCTTCATACTCTTCCTTTCTCTCCTGCTCATTGTCAGACGCGTTATGGAGTCTCTGTTGCCCGCGTTGATCATCATTGCCGTCCTCGGGGTAATCCTTATTGGTAACCCTATCAACACGTTGATCTTGAGTTATCCACCGTCTTCCTGAGCGTCCCCAGGTTGATCGGT
>NW_003201440.1:0-915 GCF_000006405.1 Perkinsus marinus ATCC 50983
CATTACTATCATCTAGGCCTCGATACTGATATGGACCTCCAGGCCCTTTTCGGTGATGTCAAGTACTTCGTCATGATGGGCTCTCCTGCCCGTGCTGAGACCTTCGCTGAGGTCATGGCCAACGCCTTTGTGGAGCAGGGTCTCCCAAAGCCTACTGTTATGCGTCTTGGTAAGACAGAGCGTTACAGCATGTTCAAGTGTGGGTCTGTGATCTCCGTATCTCACGGTATGGGTGGTCCCTCTCTTCATATCCTCATGAACGAAGTTGCCAAGCTCTGTAATCATGTTGGTATCATCGATACCGTCAGGTGGATCCGTCTTGGTACTTCTGGTGGCTGTGGTGTTGCTCCCGGAACCGTTGTATGCACCACTCAGGCCATCAATGATGAGATCAAGCCCTGTTGGAGGACTGTGCAGCTCGGTAAGGTCTTCGAGATCCCTACCGATGTTCTCGATATGCAGTTTGTCGATGATATCATCGCCAGCGCCCCTGAGGATATTCCTGTTGTGAAGGGTAAGACCATGGCTGCTGATGATTTCTTCGAGGGTCAGGGACGAACTGATGGTGCTCTTACCCCTTGGTATACTGAGGAGGATAAGATTAACTTCCTCCATCGCCTACATGATGCTGGTGTCCGCAACATCGAGATGGAGAGTGTCGCCCTCATGGGCTTCTGCCAGCGTGCCAAGATCCCCGCTGCTTGCGTATGTGTGACCTTGGTTAACAGGTTGGAGGGTGATCAGATTACCTCTACTAAGAGACAACTCGCCAAGTACAACGAGTACTCCATTCGTGTGGTCAGCAACTTCATTGCTACCACTCAGGCAAAGATTGCCCATTAAATGATTTATTCATTTGTATTATCCTGAATTTGTTGTATTTCCAAATAACGAGACTCTAGGTAGTCTTGAGGT
>NW_003215235.1:0-1910 GCF_000006405.1 Perkinsus marinus ATCC 50983
CATGGATATCGAGTTGACATATACGAGAGGTAAATCATCATCATCATTTCGTTGAGAGCGAATTTGAAATCAGATACACTGATATTCGCAAGCACTCACACGCAGCTGGTCGCAGTATTAATTTGGTCGGACTGTGTACATGAAACCGTTCCTAGAGTACCTCTCTTGAGCTCAGGTCCTCACCAGAAGAGGCCTTAGATTTGCAGAGATGCTCGGCGTTAAGGAGCAGCTACTATCGCATACAGTATGTTCACCTGTCGTCTCACTAGTGGATAACCGTGCTCAGGTACCGGTCTATGGTAGAACGATGCATGATCTCAACGGTGAGTCAACAGTAGCTTTATCGCCTTGCCAATCGCGTCTAGTAGGTACCACTACGTTCACTCCCTATGGACGTGATGGCGAATGCAATTTTTCTGTTGACCGCTCCCGGCTGAACAAATTCTGCATTGTAGGATGTATCTGTATCATCACACCATGATTACCAAGTGCAGGATGAGGCTGAGAAGGCCGGCGTTTGCATTCACTTCGACAGAACGCTCAGTCTAGAAGATACCTCATTGGAGGTGGCACTTCGACATTCCAAATCTGATAGCATCAATTCTCTATCAGGATCGACGCCTATGCTTCCACGACTCGGCTGGAGGAAAGCACTTTGTCGATCTGTCGCTGAGTAGCTCAGCCCAGTCCCTTTGTCACTGGTTGCTGACCATCCCTCAGATACAGCAGTCGTTGGTTGTGATGGAGCTGGCAGTCGATTACGGTAAGGTGATCTCGTCAGCTAATCCTGGTGACTCAACTTTAGTATAATCTACCTATAATACATATCTGTATTTTTGGAGGGGTATACAATCTTCTTCTTCTTCTTCTTCTTGCGCAGCACCCCTTCGAGCAGTATAGAGGTATAGCAGCAGGCTCAGTCACTGTCTGAGCCCTGGTATGAACCTGTAGATAGTGTGTTACACGGCAGAGAGTTTGATAAATCAATTTAATCAATTCAATTCAATCAATTGAATACGGTATCTCAGGCATATGTACAGATATAGACTATAATATAATCTATAATATATAGAACGCATATAATATACACTGCATAAGATTTATAATCATATAATCTGTAACATACACTCACTGCATATAATCATTATATGCAGTGAGTTACTGCGAGCACTAAGTATATGCACTGCCAGTGCATAGATCCACTGCCACCCCGAGGGTGGTTGCCAATCACTGCAGAAGAGCAGTGACTGCTCTTATTAATAATTATATATACCTTCACCTATCTACGCTCAGACACGCCTTGTCGAATGCTGGAGTGCTCACCTTCACTGAGGAGATGATAGGCCACGGCTATAAGGAGATCACCTTCCCGGCCTTATCGACTAGTGATGGCTCATGGGGGTAGGCCACCACTGAGGATGAACTATCTTCACTTCATCAGCAATTTCGCCATGCACAACGAGAGCCTCCACATCTGGCCGAGAGGAGATTTCTTCCTAATGGGTCTCGCCAATCTAGACGGCAGTTTCACCGGGACTATCTATGTAGCTCCATAAAGTCTCGCAGGATCATAATCTTCTTGACAGGCTAGGAACGGCCCCACTGGTGAAGATAACGATGCCCAGGTGGGCTCCGGTGTCGGCTGCGCATGGTCAACTACGTGGGAAAATTGCCGATGGTTTTTCAACATCTTCACTCTCAGTCGTGAGTGAATTTTTTTCACAATATGGAAATTTCTGAGCTCAGCTGAGGTAACCAAACGGATGTCGCATATTGTGTAGGTGACTTTCCCATCGATAACAAAAAATGAGACAACCGCTCGAGATTTTCTAGCGCAGTATTTCCCTGATGCCCAGCTGGGTGAGTATGTTGCGGATCCTCATGGTCCGATATTCCCTCGCAGCTCCCGA
>NW_003209099.1:0-1228 GCF_000006405.1 Perkinsus marinus ATCC 50983
TACCGTCTACCACTGAGTAGTCGGCCAACGATGCTACTGTCCTGAATTCATCTCCGCTCAAAACTCCTCCAACACCGTCGTGGCTCCGTGGTAGTTGCCCTACGCCTGCGCCTTCAGCACCGGCAATTTGCCCATAGCAGCACGGACATACCTATGAACAAATCGCTCAAACATTGTTCGGAAGCTCCTTCGTATAGTACTACAAAACTGCAGTTTCTGGTAGTGCAAAAGTCTATGATCATGTCAGTGAGGGCACCGCATGCATGTAGACCGATACCTAAACGACGTGGAATAGAATCAATCTGAAAAACTAAGGTAAACTAAACTAAGAACGTTTTAGTAATTTTTTGCAGGAAACATTAACTACGTCAAACATGAACCTCTGTAAGACTACTACTATCCTATAAGCTTTTCAATGTCTTCACTCCACCTACTCCTCCGTACTGTGTATAACATTACACAACGACAGTACTGATAGTGTATAACAGTACACAACGACAGTACTGATAGTGTATAACAGTACACAACGACAGTACTGATAGTGTATAACAGTACACAACGACAGTATTGATAGTGTATAACAGTACACAACGACAGTACTGATAGTGTATAACAGTACACAACGACAGTACTGATAGTGTATAACAGTACACAACGACAGTACTGATAGTGTATAACAGTACACAACGACAGTACTGATAGTGTATAACAGTACACAACGACAGTATTGATAGTGTATAACAGTACACAACGACAGTACTGATAGTGTATAACAGTACACAACGACAGTACTGATAGTGTATAACAGTACACAACGACAGTACTGATAGTGTATAACAGTACACAACGACAGTATTGATAGTGTATAACAGTACACAACGACAGTACTGATAGTGTATAACAGTACACAACGACAGTACTGATAGTGTATAACAGTACACAACGACAGTACTGATAGTGTATAACAGTACACAACGACAGTACTGATAGTGTATAACAGTATAATTAAACTCACTCTATGTCACTCGTATAACGTATATCCCCATGCTTTAATATCACTAAAGTATATACCACTAAAATTCATTAACGTTCAGTCAAATTAATTAGAATTCATAAAGCGTAGTCACCACGCTGAAATGACGTTAAGGCACTACACTTCTCTGTCCGAATCAATCCGATATTCATAAAGGAGAACATTACTACCTACGTCGCAAGGCCCATCATACTC
>NW_003213211.1:0-1044 GCF_000006405.1 Perkinsus marinus ATCC 50983
CCGGACCTCGCTTTCGACTATTCATCTTTGATGGATATGAGATCGCAAGGGTATCGCTTCGTGCGATATTTAGTGACCATCAGAGCACGCTACGACTTTTGATTATATCCTTGGATTTAATCGGAAGCTCGCAAGCATTGCATTGATGCAATCACCTGGTTGATCCTGCCAGTAGTCATATGCTTGTCTCAAAGATTAAGCCATGCATGTCTAAGTATAAGCTTTAAACGGCGAAACTGCGAATGGCTCATTAAAACAGTTATAGTTTATTTGGTGATCGATTACTATTTGGATAACCGTAGTAATTCTAGAGCTAATACATGCGTCAAGGCCCGACTTCGGAAGGGCTGCGTTTATTAGATACAGAACCAACCTAGGCTCCGCCTAGTCCTTGTTGGTGATTCATAATAACCCGGCGAATCGCACGGCTTGTCCGGCGATGGACCATTCAAGTTTCTGACCTATCAGCTATGGACGGTAGGGTATTGGCCTACCGTGGCGTTGACGGGTAACGGGGAATTAGGGTTCGATTCCGGAGAGGGAGCCTGAGAAACGGCTACCACATCTAAGGAAGGCAGCAGGCGCGCAAATTACCCAATCCTGATACAGGGAGGTAGTGACAAGAAATAACAATACAGGGCAATTCTGTCTTGTAATTGGAATGAGTAGATTTTAAATCTCTTTACGAGTATCAATTGGAGGGCAAGTCTGGTGCCAGCAGCCGCGGTAATTCCAGCTCCAATAGCGTATATTAAAGTTGTTGCGGTTAAAAAGCTCGTAGTTGGATTTCTGCCTTGGGCGACCGATCCACCTTTCCTACGGGATTGGTTGGTATCAGGTTTGACCTTGGCTTTTTCTTGGGATTCGTGCTCACGTACTTAACTGTGCGTTGACCGTGTTCCAAGACTTTTACTTTGAGGAAAATAGAGTGTTTCAAGCAGGGCTTATGCCATGAATACATTAGCATGGAATAATAGGATATGACTTCCGTCATATTTTGTTGGTTTCTAGGACTGAAGTATGATAATAGGGACAGTCGGGGGC
>NW_003209931.1:0-1532 GCF_000006405.1 Perkinsus marinus ATCC 50983
CTGTATAGCCGCGGCGTTGCGATATGTGTGCTCACCATTCACTGGAGATGAAGCGCTCAATGCCAGCAGCATCTGGCGGTCTCTTTTATTCACTGTTCTCATCAAGCCGTTGATCTTTTCGTCCCCGCCATGTGCGAGGGGTAGCTGTAAGGCTTCGCTTCTGTGCCGTTGTGAAATTGAAATAGATTCGCGCCGATAATGGCCAGCAACCCTGGGTTCCGCCAAACATGCAACGACCTATATGAAGACGCTGATGGAAACGAGTATAACTGGTCCAATGGCCTTATCAGTGGGTGGTTGGACAACGATCCGATCTGCCTTGTGAGTCAGATGAGCAATAGTCTAAACTGTGAGGGGACATTTTGTTCATGGCACACTCTGCTGCTTTCCCTGTACTCGTGGATACCTCACTACCAAGGCTGGTGGCAACTTTTGGCCATCATTTCTGATGAACACTTTCGCCTGTGGATTAGGAGACTGCAGCCATAACATCGTAACGAGACGTACCGTCCGTGAGCAGCCGGGCATACAGGGTTGCTCACGGTGTCGATCTGTTCAGTTTAACAGAAATGGGTCGCTCATCTAAGTACTATCATCTAGAACTATTGTAACCTGGCATGCTGCCGAGCGTTTGCCGCGGCACGGAAAATGAACACGCTCGGGATTACAACGGAGAATTTGGATCGAGATGTAACTGCTCTTCCTTGTGGTTCACTTTCTCGCTCTTTGTAAATAGTTACTGTTTCAGTTCCAGCAGCTGAAGAGCAACGCTACCCGGTCAGCGCCCGCTCAGAACGAGATGAGCAAGAGCTAGATATACAGGCTTTCATAACCTTACTCTATCTATCTGAATATTATTAAACTTTACCTCTCGAATGTGATTCTCTCACTGAGGAATTTGGTCCCTTCCCAGCAGCACAAGCTATTTATCGATTTGGCATTTGAGTATCATAGAGTATAAGTGAATGATGCGATTCTTTACTATTTGTTATTCTGTGTTTGAACACTCTGATGGGTTGGGGTTGAATCGACTGTAGGAGGCGAATCTTAATTTTGTTTCCCGATGATTGAGGGTGACTCGCTGTGGGATGCGACTTCCAATAGACGTGAGGCTCTCCTTCTGGCTGGCCGAAGACTACGAGCAACTCTCACAGGGTTATCAGCAGTTGCTGCGAGCGATGGTGATGGTCAGAATTACCACAATATGTACGAAACTCATGCTTCCGCACAATCAGCTGGACTGCCATCTGATTCCACACCGACCAGTTTTCACGATGCTAGTACAAGTAAAAGCAAATTCATTTCTCTCTGTCTCCTGAGTTTCTGGTATTCAGGAACCTCCTATACTGACGGAGCTTCCTCGGTATACTATCTGGACGAACCTCCCTCTGAACATCTTCAGCTGATGAGTAGTCCCCGGTCTCCCGAAGAACGCCGAGTGTCGATACCAAGGTTGCCCATCAGAGGCTTCTATACGGCGGAAGCCTCACGATCAGCCACGACGACAACTCAGACGAGGCCGAGCCCAGTCG
>NW_003206197.1:0-1282 GCF_000006405.1 Perkinsus marinus ATCC 50983
GATTTATGTACTTATCCTCTGCGTCATTTTAGCTTAGTGGCAGAGCGTCGGCTCTGTGAGCAGAAGGTCGTCAGTCCAATCCTGGCAAGTGGCTTATAGCACCATAAATTTCTGGTCTGGTACGAGAAGCAGGAGCAGGATGGCCCATTCTGTGAAGGGGACAGGAAAATTATTGATTCATATAGTCAGTGTGTGTGTCACTTGAGCTTAGTGGTAGAGCGTCTGCTTCGTAAGCAGAAGGTCGTCAGTTCAATCCTGGCAAGTGGCTTACAGCAGCATTAGGCTCTAGTCGGGTATGAGGAGCAGGAGCAGGTTTGCTCACTCCGCAAAGGATACAGGAAGATTATTGATTTATGCAGTTATTTGGTGTGTCACTTTAGCTTAGTGGCAGAACGTCTGCTTTGAAAGCAGAAGGTCGTCAGTTCAATCCTGTCAAATGGCTGATAGCACCATAAACCTCTGGTCTGATACGGGAAGCAGGAGTAGGTCAGCTCACTCCGCAAAGGATACAGAAAGATTATCGATTTATATACTTATTCTATGCGCTACTTTAGCTTAGTGGCAGAGCGTCTGCTTTGTAAGCAGAAGGTCGTCAGTTCGATCCTGGCAAGTGGCTTATAACACCATAAATATCTGGTCTGGTACGAGAAGCAGGAGCAAGGTGGCCCATTCTGTGAAGGGGACACGAAAATTATTGATTCATATGATTAGTCTGTATGTCACTTTAGCTTAGTGGTAGAGCGTCTGCTTCGTAAGCAGAAGGTCGTCAGTTCAATCCTGGCAAGTGGCTTACAGCTGCATTATGCTCTAGTCGGGTATGAGAAGCAGGAGCAGGTCTGCTCACTCCGCAAAGGATACAGAAAGATTATTGATTTATGTACTTATTATCTGCGTCACTTTAGCTTAGTGGCAGAGCGTCGGCTCTGTGAGCAGAAGGTCGTCAGTCCAATCCTGACAAGTGGCTTATAGCACCATAAATTTCTGGTCTGGTACGAGAAGCAGGAGCAGGATGGCCCATTCTGTGAAGGGGACAGGAAAATTATTGATTCATATAGTTAGTGTGTGTGTCACTTTAGCTTAGTGGTAGAGCGTCTGCTTCGTAAGCTGAAGGTCGTCAGTTCAATCCTGGCAAGTGGCTTACAGCAGCATTAGGCTCTAGTCGGGTATGACGAGCAGGAGCAGGTTTGCTCACTCCGCAAAGGATACAGGAAGATTATTGATTTATGCTGTTATCTTGTGCGCCACTTTAGCTTAGTGGCAGAGCGTCTGCTTGTAAGCAGAA
>NW_003206766.1:0-889 GCF_000006405.1 Perkinsus marinus ATCC 50983
TTAAGTAAATATCAAGTAAATATCGAGTAAATATCAAGTGAATACTAAGTAAATATGAAGTAATATATAAGTAAATATAAGTAAATATTAAGTAAATATTAAGTAAATATTAAGTAAATATTAAGTGAATATTTAAGTAAATATTTAAGTAAATATTTAAGTAAATATTTAAGTAAATATTTAAGTAATTTTTAAGTAAATTTTTAAGTAAATTTTAAGTGAATTTTTAAGTAAATTTCAAGTAAATTTTAAGTAAATTTTAATATAAAGTAAATACTAAGTAAATTTCAAGTGAATATTAGGTAAATATTGGGTAAATATTAGGTGAATATTAAGTAAATGTTATGTGAATATTAAGTAAATATTAGGTAAATATCAGGTAAATATTAGTCAAACTTCAAGTAAATGTTACGTAAATATTAGTTGAATATTAGTTAAATATTAAATAGGTATCAAGTATAAGGTTAGTATCGAGTAAATCTTAGGTAGATATTAAGTGAATATCAAGTAAATATCCAGTAAATTTTAAGTAAATTTTAAGTAAATATTGGGTAAATGTTAGGTGAATATTAGGTAAATATCGAGTAAATATAAAGTAAATATCAAGTAAATATTAGAAAATATTGGGTCAATATTAGATGAATATTAAGTGAATGTTATGTGAATATTAAGTAAATGATAGGTAAATATCAGGTAAATATTAGTTAAATATCAAGTAAATTTAAAGTGAACATCAAGTAAATATCAAGTAAATTTCGAGTAAATATTGGAAAATATTGGGTTAATGTTAGGTAAATATCCAGTAAATTTTAATCAAAGTCAGATCATGCTTAGTTGCTCAACAGTGGTGGGTGCTGGGAAGCGAGTTGGACGAGCTCAACGGAGAGCG
>NW_003200178.1:0-927 GCF_000006405.1 Perkinsus marinus ATCC 50983
AGTCAACGAGGTATTCAGTTCGGAGAGGATGGCAAAAAAGAGGAGGAGGATGCTGATGGGCAGTAACCTCGTCCTCGGACATCCCTATCTCAATCAGAAGGCGTCCACCAGATATCAACTCTCGACAGTCCGGATCAGTAAGGTGCTCTAGTGTGGGACTGACGGCCATCTCTTCTCTGGATGATGTAACACCGAGGTGGAGAGGAGGAGAGATGTCAAAGGACATTCTGGGACAACCTTCAAGTCAAGGAAACTATAGTGAGAAAGACTACTAACTCGAGGGTGGATAATGGTGGAAGCATACACATCAACATGAACGGTGGCTCATCATGAGCTACCTGCACCTCACGATGAAGTAGATCGTTAAGACATCGAGTGCTGACTGTTGATCTCGATAACCTTATTGTATCTACAACAAGCTAAGATAGGAGGTATTAAGTTGTAGTAGTAGGTTTACCCATGCCTATGTTTCAGCATATACATAGCTATGTATGTGGCAGGATCCTCAGGTCTATCTCTCGCTGCCTCATTGATAGCTGGTGCCAATACAGGCAGTACTCTCTTCCTCAGATAGCTACGTGGAGTGAGTTGCATTATCGATTCCTGCCGGTGTACAGGGGCCTTCATGTCCACTTCTTTATCAATACGGAGCTGAGGTAGACTGGTCACTGAGATGCAACAATGGCGAGTCCCCAAGGCAACCTGTGTAGTATGCCTAGCAATGGCCTCCTGGACTAGGTCTTTGAAATAGTTGGATTGGGTTGTGGCACGATAGGTGTCTACGGTAAGGCATATCCTCTCCTGCCCTCCGACTACTGGGGTATCTTTAACATCATCAATGACGATAACCATCATGAGTGCTCCTACTGGAGAGTACATCCATCACTGTAACCGATGTAGGATCTGCCGTTATGTAGATGTGCTGTA
>NW_003211050.1:0-1228 GCF_000006405.1 Perkinsus marinus ATCC 50983
ACGTGTGGCTCATGCTTTTAGGGGCATGTACAGTGGCCGGAACAGCGACAAGGCGACCAGCAAGACCAGCAAGGATCATTGAGGCCCCTCAAAGGTGAGGAGAAGCTACTCTCCGATTTGTCAGCCGAGAGGTCACCAACGATGATGTGGCCGAGCGCGATGATGAAGTAAAGGACGCAGAAGAGTTTCATTTTTATAGTCTTCGTGAAGACGAGAATGCTGAAACTTGACTTTTACGCTGTTAACACCGCATCGACCAAGATCTGTACTCATAACTTATGCATTTGAGTCATAAGCTCACAAAGGTTGCGAAGACCCGTCACACTAGGTTGCGAAGACCCTTCACGTCACAAACTAGCTTAAAGTTTGTAACTTTGACGACCTTAGTAGGGTCACCTTACTCTGGGAATCTCAAGACGCAGGATAGCTCCGCCATTACGTCGGAGTATTCCTCCGGGAGTAATGAATGTGATGCGCAGGGCAGTTCGTTTCTGGGATCGAATATCCCCCAGGAGGAGAATAACTCCCTCTTGTGGGATATTCGGAAACCCTAAGGTGATATAGTGGAGAGTGAATTCACTTTTTCACCGAAGTGGTGCAATCCTCACGGAGGGTCTTCGCTCGCCCATAAACCGCTGAGCGCACAAGTTCTGATCAATTGTCTCGGACTTATGATTTGTACCTGCATAACTGCCTGCAACAGCGTGATGTACCCGAATGAACGCAACCAAGTATCCGAGGTCGCGACCAGCGTTTAATGATTGAAGATCTTAATGATGAGCTACTTTGGTCGGTTTTGGGCGAGCGACATGGGTTGCGTCGAATATCTTCTGGCACGTGTGCAAGCACGGAGTTACTGCGTTGTGTGACACAACTTGTGTCGCACCGTGCTTGTTGTCTTGGAATTGATTATATACGATAGCAATCTCGAAGTGTCCGATGTAATCCCGAGCCGCTCAACAATTCTCTGTGAGTGAAAATATAGCTGCCGCATAATCCGCGAGAACTCGTTAAGGTGGTGATTAACTGAATTGATTCGGATGAGTCAGAGTTGTGCTAAGGTGATATCAGCGAGCGTGCCAGTCGGCACTGGCAGTGCCGCACTGCCAGGTCTTCACGTATGAACAGCTTCATAGAAAAATAACCTCTTTTCTCATGATAATCTGGGGATTGTGGAGTCCGCGACCGGCATCTGACTCCGATCGAACTGGAGGATAATCCTATGTTG
>NW_003201499.1:0-2027 GCF_000006405.1 Perkinsus marinus ATCC 50983
TCAGTGATGTTATCGTCACTGTAGGTGTTGGTGTGTTGTCCGAGGAGTGTCCCTGTCGACAAGCACGGCGTACCGTTGATAGCTGGGCAGTTCCTATCACGAGATGAGGATGAGAACCATCAGGGTAGTGTCGAATCATAAGTGATGAGCATATGGATAGTTCAATGGTCAGACAGCGGAAATGGAAGTCCACAGGAGAGCACCCCTCATGATCGGTACATTGCGGTTGCCGATTGTTCTCCCAGCGATGTTGAGGAGCGTCCCAATGGTGTTGACGGTAGTAGTAGTGGTAGTCGGTGGAGTTGGGGCTTTCTTTAATCTTTTCGTAATAGTTGCGGTTTTTAGTGACAGTTTTCGATGGTGGTCATTCGATTCAGTGCAGTTGTGACCGTATTGGTTTGTCGATGATCATTCGCATGTGAATAACGCAGGTAAGCTGAATCGCCCATTGACGAAGACGCAGAAGAACAGGCTAAAGCGGAGGAAGCAGAGGGAGAAGCGTCGGGCGGCAGCTGAAGCTGCTAAGCAACAGGAGGTAGTTCATGTGATGTATTAACCCAGATGAGCGTGTTCGCAGCTCTGATGGCCTTCCTAAGGTACCAGCCACAGCCGCCCCTACAGTGTCGTCATCGGTGCCAGGCTCCGACAGCTGTAGTGCTGAGGGGTCCGCGGCAAGTAGATGTGCGCGGTTCCCGCCTTACGTCAGGTCATCGATCAAACGAAACATGTAAGCACTGTTGGGATTTACGTTCGCCTTTCTCAGCTGAGCTTAGGAGTTTCCTCGCTAATTATGAGGGATTACGTACGAATTCGGGTAGAAATGTACAGAGACCAATACGAATTTTCCTAAATTCCACCAACATATAGTTGACTATGTGCATATTTTCCTACACAGGGGTCGTTTCGAAGTCAGAATGATGGATTTTGATCAGGTCGGACCCTACCCTTTTGACGACCTACCCTGAGATGCAGAATGAGTGTTTGCATCGCATGCCTCACCATCACTTGCCCAACGCCAATATTAGTGATATGGAGCACCATCGTCATCAGAAGACTCCAGCGGAGGGAATCCATAGTAGTAATTGAATGATATAATCCTGTTTTTGTTCGGACTGAGAAAGACTAGCAGATCTTGGTCTCTTGATAGGTGTCGTTTCGAAAGCGTTAAATTTTTTATCAAGAGTGGCCTTTTATTGTAGCATAAGAAGGGCATGATTTTTGATCAATTCTCAAATTATTTATATTCCAAGATATATATACGTCAAGCGAGAGCGGCTCAGCCGTCGCTATGTGTTTTGTGTTGTACTTTATAGATGGTGATGTTACGAGTGTGGGAATCAGCAGGCACCTTTCGTCGGGATTAGGTAGCACGGGAGCTACGAGTACAGCCGCTAGCAGTGCTACAAGGCGGCAGCAGGACTCCCAGAAAGGAAAGGATGAAGGGGAGATTGGCCCGATTGCACCCCATGGTGAGTTCTTGCGGTGGTGCTTCTAGTGATAGTCTATGCTGATTAGCTCCTCATTCGTCGTCTTTACCGCTTCTTCCTCCTCCTCCTACTGTTGGTGATACTATGCATAAGCGGCATGCATTTGAGCTTGTATCGGAGGCGGAGGTGCTCGGTCTGGACATATTCGACCACGACAGTGTCGCGTAATAAGGGACGTGAGCGGAGCGAAGCTGGGCAGGGTTATGGCAGAAGTGGGTAGCTGCGTGACCCTCAGATTCAAAATAGCAGATCTTGGTAATGCATGTTGGACTCATAAACATTTTTCTAGCGATATTCAAACACGTCAATACCGCTCTCCTGAAGTGAGCCCCGGCCTTTTACTATCACTGGTGATTTCGATTCGTTCAGGTTATCGTTGGTGCCGGCTATGATAGTAGTGCTGACATATGGTCATTTGCATGCATGATATTCGAACTAGTGACGGGCGACTACTTGTTCGACCCCAAGGCCACTGAGTAGTGTATCTTGCCACAGCTGGCTCGACTGTTATGTGTCTGTAGGGACTACCCACGAGATGAG
>NW_003201349.1:0-967 GCF_000006405.1 Perkinsus marinus ATCC 50983
TCCTCAACACTCTGGGAACCTGGCCGAGACCATCATGCCCCATACACTATTCTCGCTTGAGTTACCAAGGTCAGCCGCTGTTCTGAAAGCTGGGTGTGGCGTATCCAAGAGCCTCTGAGGTCCTCCCGCCTCAGCTCTGAGTATCAGCTTCGCCCGCCTTACCTAAAGATCGAGGTGACCTATCGATACAGGCTACAGACACATTATTACACTCTGGTTCGATGCTGCTGGACGGGTCTTATAGTACAAGTGATAAGCACTCATCATCGACCTCTGCAAAGAAGCCAGTTCAGCATCTCCTGATACGAGTCTGCGAACCTATGGAAAAATACCATGACCGGGAATCGAGCCTCGGACCTCCTGATGCTCACTGTCTCGACCTCCTCCTGTACACTGGGGATGCCACCAATGACACAGAGCCTCTTTTCATCAACTCCATCACCTCCCACCTCCCCTTCAGCAGGGAATGGATGATCGCTACCTAGAGGCTGCAGACCGAGCTTCCGACCTACGAGGAAAGCACGCTGAGCCTCCACAGTAGCACACCCAGGAACTGGGAAGGCATACCTAGGAAGAGCATAAGCTCAACAGCATAGGGCATGTCATCGTGAGTGACCAGGGAGGCGCACAAGCCCTTGGCACCAGCTCGGGCAGTTCCTATAACAACACTGCATCACTGGTTACTAGCTATACACGTTACTTCCGCATCTGTGCACAAAGAGCTTGGAGCTTGATGGGAAGTCGTAGTTGATAACGTAGTCCAACTGGGGGATATCGATGCCTCTAGCGGCCACATCAGTCACCAACAACACCTGGCGACTCATCCATCGCTGCTCATAAGACGTACAAGTCACTACCGATGCCTTTCCCGAGCGGAACTTGGAGAGGCTGGAAGTCCTCTGAGTCTGGTCCATGGACCCGTAGATAGGAGCGTTGGTGATGCCAACTTGTGTGAGCAATGATGCGA
>NW_003207130.1:0-921 GCF_000006405.1 Perkinsus marinus ATCC 50983
CACCCTACTAAGATCCACTCTAAAGCAGATGTGACAAAAAGACGGTATGAAAACTATAACTCCCAGTTTGGAAAAATGTGCACATAGGAAACCACACCCGTAGGATGATATGGAAATTTTGAGGAAATTCTTTGGAATTTTCGTTGGTTTTCGAACACTTCTACTCGAACTCACGTGTAAATTTCCATAATTAGTGGAGGAAACCGAACGTATATTCCAACACTGATGGCTTCACACAAGTCTCGACAAGCGAACCCTCACCTGCATCCAGGCTCGGCCGCTACCAGCACTGGCCCCAAACCGGACCTCCACACTGTTCGTGGTAACACTGACAATCCTGGGCTCTTCCCAGAAGTGGCTCGAGATCCTCATAGGGACCGGCACAGGGATGCCACTCCATAAGGCCCCATCGCCGTCCCCACCGTCCATGCCCTCGAGATAGACATGGGCCCAGTACTGCTCTCCAGGCTTCATCCCACACTGATGAACTGTTAAACGAGTGACCTGGCCGCCGGTCAACTGTCGCTTTGAAACTCTGCAGGACTCCTGAAAATCGCTGCTCCCAGCACATGGCTGATCCCCTCGCCCACCTGCGGCCAAGTTGGATGTTTGTTTCGACCGTAGACGACATCAAAGGCCGTCAGTGTGTCCTGAGCTGCTGTGCTCAGCTGCAACCATACAAAGCCGTCCTCAGCAGGAATAATGTCCAGAGAGACAGTGTGGGAGCTAATCAGGCCTACACCGAAGCACCCGGGTTCAGTTCCCGGTAAGGGCGATTCTATATACCTCACCAGCAAAAACAGGAGATCTCTCGAAGGCGTTGCTGATAGGATAGACTAGTTGCGCATCGCGATACACTCGGTAACCCAACACGGCGAGCCGCATCGTCGCTTACTGGTGGCCACGTAATCTGATACAAAA
>NW_003211086.1:0-1243 GCF_000006405.1 Perkinsus marinus ATCC 50983
TATAGTCGTCGCCGTGCTTAAGATCCTCTTCCCGACTCAGCTCCTTTCGTCGCTCTTCTCCGAAGCATGTGGATCATATTTGATTGTATGTTTCTAACAATAACAAGGACCATCAGGAGTTACCCACCGCCCATTATGATTACCCAAATGCCGTGTGTCTGCAGCGTAGCGCTGGTCGACATATAGTTGTTGGCAGGCATGCGTACTCGAGCCGGCATTGTAACTATCACTTAAACTACTACTCTAAAAGAAGATTCAAGTCATAGCATTTTCCCCCTTAACACAATACTATCAATCCAGTGTCCATACGTGTGCTGAATCCACCAAAAAGAAGTCGTGGGAACTCCGGGACGTTCATCCCTCCTCCTCCTCCTCAACCTCTAAAACGTCAATCCAAGGATAAGCAGTTCATCGACCAACTCCGCCTGTGTCTGCTGGTCGCTTTCTCTGTTAACCGTGTCTTGCCCTGCGCCCTTCCCTCAGCACAGTATCGCTACTACATCATCTCTTGCACCGTAGACCTGCTCTCCGGATCCAAATTCCTCAACTTTACGGGACTTCCGGTACGAGTTTTCAGGTGTCGATCGCGGCGAAGCCCTTAACAACATTTCAACAAAAGCTTTCCATATTCTACAATCACATCCATAAAAATCGGAATTTACCACCATAATTTCGTCGAATTATACCTCAACCACAACAAGTAAAATCGGCACGTAGAAACACTTGGTGGTAAATGGAAAGGACACTCAGTATACATCGGGGAGTTCAATGGCTACTCTCATACCTACCAGAAAAACCCTCAACGACTATGATGAGAGTCTTATTACAAACGCCTCTGCTTCTCCCATTCCTTGTGAAGCTTCTTATAAGCGCTTTTAGTGAGCTTCTCACCACCCGCATCGTGCGTAGGGATACCATGCTCGTCGAACTTGGAGTACTTATCAGTTTGACCTGAGACGGCTACTTGTAACCCAGAAATGGCGGAAGTGTGGTACGAACCTTTAAACATATCCTCAGGCCTGATTTTTTTCTTAGCCTCCTTCTCAGCTAGCTGGGCCGCTTGAGCTTCCTTACGAGAACGACTAAGAAACCGAAATGAGTCGACCGCTGAACCAATACTCCACCTCCTACTCGGCGTGTTTGCCCTCGGTTTTCTTGAGGCCGCTCTCCTTCAAAGTAACCGTCAAGTTACAAATAAGCTGATTAGGCGTGGTGTCCTTGTCAACCACGAAATAGCCAACTC
>NW_003211851.1:0-1383 GCF_000006405.1 Perkinsus marinus ATCC 50983
ATGCGACGCTGCGCACGGTCGACCAACCGATGCTTGCTCCCCAAACCAGACCCCGGCCCGCACGGATGCGATATGAGCACCACTGGGATATACGTAGCTCGTACGACATGGTCGCCATGCACTGGCAGACCCTACCCTGACTGAAGGGGCATGTAACTCACTGATTGGGTCGTCGCAGGTGCTCACAGACGGCACTCCTCCGAGAGCCTCCTCGATCCGTGAGGCTTCTGAGCGCCACGCCCAATGGCTCGGAGGTCTCCGAATCGGACACTCTGATTGCGTAGCTTTCAAAATCGCTTCCATAAGCAAAATCCGAATATTCCCACCAGATGCGGCTTTCCGCCGGAAAGTTTCCAGTCAGGTACTCCCAGGGTTCAACTTTAGGAGTACAACCTTGAAGGTTGTGGCCTTCGAGTCGATTCTGCCCACGCGAGCGAAGCCGACTTCAGCTTTCTCGGGCATTCACTTTCACCCAGACGCTTCCCTCCGAGTGAGATTTTCATTCATCCAGTGCCGTACGGACGTCCGAAGCACCAACCTCGTAGATAACCTCTTCGAGTAAGGATCAGCCTTCACGCGTTGATCGTTGTCGGCGTCTACGGTTCCATGATGGAACTTCCATCTACCGAGGATGCTGAGTCCTGAGGGCTCAGTCCTCCACCGCGGCCGCGTCAGACTGAGAAGGCCATTCCTTGCCAGTTCAAGGCATGCTACTCTGGGGTCACCGAGTTCCGTCCAGCTTTCCTCCCAATCGAGGCTGCTCTCCCTGGTTCGCCTCGCGTCGCGAGATGAATCCTGAGACGCGAGGCTCGCGATACGGCCCTTCGGCGCAAAATCTAGCGTCCCTGAGACGGGACATCTGTTGACAACCGGCTATCGAGTTGATAGTATCAGCACATCCGCCCAAAGTTCGAGGTCTGCCACAATCAGACTACCGGTCAAACTGCCGGTCATCCCACTAGGCGGAAGTACCACAGGGAAGCTGAACGGATCCCACCGTCTGGCTTGGCAAACGAGCCAGCCCCTTCGCCCTCAATCGACGATTCCAACGCACTTACTGCGTCGATTCCTTAGTTCTCACGCCAAAGACTGGCGCTGGAGCCGAGATTTGATCGCCTCGAAGACACTTCGAATCCTTAGCATCGTCTCTCGGCAGCTCCAGGTCTTCAGGTGCTCATGCGGCATGAGTCATGCCTACGCGCATGATCCACCAGACCTTTCCCCACTGGTCTCTCCGATACCCTTCCTTAGCATAGCGCACCAGTGACCAACACAGCAACTAACACCTATTATATAAATCAGTTCAAATACACCTCCAAGATACATTTTCAGTCTCTCTCTCGAGTTCACTGCTGGACTCGGTCCGTAGTCGATGACCTCGAT
>NW_003208852.1:0-1025 GCF_000006405.1 Perkinsus marinus ATCC 50983
CCTTCTTGAGTTTATTCTGACTGCGGAAGGACTTCAAGTTCTCTATTTGCGCCCCTTCCAATGGCATTCCCTGGGCCTTAGGAGCCTTGTTGCGTACCCATATGTGGTTCAAAGCTTGCTCGGCTAACGAGGAAGCGGGAATACACGATACACCAATCATTCCGCGACAGAGAAATGACAGGTGTAAGCTTCTCTTACCAGTATAACGATCTTTAGGATTGATCTTCAACAGCTTCCGAATAAGGTCCTTGGCATCTTCAGATACTCCCTTCCAATCAGCAGCGTTGAACGTGTAGTTCCCCAGCCGCACTTTAGTGAGAACGTCAGCATCAGTCTCGCCATAGAAGGGAGGGTAACCACACAGGAGAATGTACCTAGGGTCGACTTCATCAAGGCGTGCGGCATTTCGACGAGAGCGATTTACTCGTGAAACCATACCACTAAGAGCCGTCGGCAACCGTAGATATGCGAGGAGAGATGCAAAGCAGCTTACATTATAACGCCGCAGCTCCAGAGGTCACATGCCTCATTATACTTCCCACCGAGTACTTGCGGGGCAACGTAGTAAGGAGTGCCAGCCTTGGTCGTCATGGTATCATCTTTGCCAAACTTCGTGCTAAGGCCGAAGTCGATGAGTTTCAAACAGGACTTCTCAAGCGGCTCTTTTGTGGAGAAGAGAAAGTTCTCCGGTTTCAAATCACGGTGCATTATATGGTTCTCATGCATGTAGTATATCGCTCGGAGGATCTGTTGCATGACGATAGCCGCCTGGACTTCAGTGAAATGCCCAACTTCAATAATCCGATCGAAAAGCTCGCCTGAAGAAGCAGTGATGGAGTCGTACTTAGCAGCAATCCTTACCTCCCGTGCAGAGTTCCATGACGAGAATAATGTTACGATGATCCCTCAATGTCTCGAACAGTTTTATAATATTGGGATGATCCAGCATCTTCATAATCGCTATCTCTTGCTTGAATCGTTCAATATTCTTCACATGAGACTTTGATATCGTCTTAACTGCACGA
>NW_003208607.1:0-657 GCF_000006405.1 Perkinsus marinus ATCC 50983
GGCGGAGCTCGGCATCCGGGTTCGATTCCCATGCCTGGCGTTTTTCTGCAAAAATATGTTTTTTGCACGGAAATCTACATGGTCCGGGCGGAACCCTAATTTCGTATTTTTTCTAGTATCCCCAGAGCGAGAGCTATCGAATGGTGTATAGCATGTGATCATAACCTCTCTAGATCGAGCTGGATAATTTGTTCGCACGCACGCACGCACGCACAAAGTGTTAGTAAAGTGAGAGAATACGCTCCGCTCGCTTCGCTCGCTCCGCAACTTTGTTAGAGAGGCTCGGAGTAATGTGCTACACCTCATTAGAATGATCAGGGATATGGTCTATCGCAAGGGCTTGCCAGAATAGGTCCCCTCTGCAATGAGGGAGATGATTGGCTTCATCATGCTATTCCGATAGTAACAGTAGACAACCACTATTATCATTGTCATTGTTGTTATCGCTACTACCACAGTGCTCAGGTAGAAGCTCTTCTGGACCCCGCCGGTCGGAATAAGACTAGCACCACTCGGAATTCTATGGCGCCTGACGAAAACATACCACGCGATACAGAAAGCGTGATCGCTGGTTTCCTGGAAAAAGTCCATCAAAAACTTCGTCGAGACGTTAGAGTGGAGAGGAAAGATCGCGCTGGCTACAATGAAAGAGGTCAT
>NW_003200952.1:0-1161 GCF_000006405.1 Perkinsus marinus ATCC 50983
TATCGGCTTAGTTGTATTGCGTTGTATCTCAGTTGTATACGCTGTTATCAGCTCACTTGTATACGCTAATATCGGCTTAGTTGTATTGCGTTGCATCTCAGTTGTATACGCTGTTAACAGCTTACTTGTATACGCTGTTATCGGCTCAGTTGTATCGCGTTGGATCTCAGTCGTATATGCTGTTATCTGCTTAGTTGTATTGCGTTGTATCTCAGTTGTATACGCTGTTATCAGCTCACTTGTATACGCTAATATCGGCTTAGTTGTATTGCGTTGTATCTCAGTTGTATACGCTGTTAACAGCTTACTTGTATACGCTGTTATCGGCTTAGTTGTATTGCGTTGCATCTCAGTCGTATACGCTGTTATCGGCTTAGTTGTATTGCGTTGTATCTCAGTTGTGTATGCTGTTATTGGCCTAGTTGTATTCGAATCAGCTCAAGTGCTGCTATCACAACACACAAAACAAACCAGTAGGTGCTAGCATTGCGAGCTTACTCTATGACCGCGAGTTCTGTGAGAGCTCCTTGATTCGTGAGGATACGTTCTAACCCATCTACAATGAGGAAGTGCAATTTCTCGACGCCTTGCAGGAAACTAGCCTCCCTAAGGCGTCGAAATGGGTTTCCTCTATCTAACACAATACAAGAGAACTCTCTCGAGCTCATATGCCATACACTCACAAGAATTCGCGGAGTTCTCCTCCTCGGCGATCTCCTGCATCATCTTGGCAAGAGCATCGAGACGATTAGCCATCGTTGATGTGACTTCGGCAGCCTAATCAATACTCCGCAGAAAATGTCACGCTCATTCACACCTTTTCCACGAAAGGTCTTTCGAACTTCTCATAAGCATGGCTGAGCAAAGCGAGCAGGCAAGCGAGATCCTCCAACGTCCGCTTCCATGGTGAGCCAGGAGCCTAACGATCTTTCACGACTCACCAGTAGACCGTCAGATTGATACCCGATGATCGCTAGTCCGAGGTGTTCCTGTCACTTTATCAGCGACCTCTGAAATTGACAAGTTACCAACTACGGGCACAAATGCTCACTCTGTAAACTGCCCTGTTCTTCACTGCTGTCATCCTCGTCATCGCCGTCGGAAGCCTATTGCGATGATCTCAGCCATTCACGACTCCAAAGCGAAGAGCTTTACTTACCA
>NW_003211613.1:0-1762 GCF_000006405.1 Perkinsus marinus ATCC 50983
CGAACTTCCGTAAAAATAGGTGTAATTTTAAGACGAAAATTAGAAATCGCCATTCATCGGTTCGTAAACATTTAACGATTTTTCCATCAGATCGCGTACGATATCACATCAACCAGTGGTGCATAACTCTGACCATCATCCGTTTAAACTAAATCCTTGATAGTAAAACCATGTCCGGAAAGGGTAAAGGAGGTCGTGGCAAAGCTGGCAAGAAGAGTGGCAGTGGAGCCAAGTCTCGCTCCGCCAAGGCTGGTCTACAATTCCCTGTTGGCCGTATCGCAAGGTATCTGAAGAAGGGCCGTTATGCTAAGCGCGTCGGTTCTGGAGCGCCAGTCTATTTGGCCGCTGTTCTAGAATATCTCGTCGCTGAGATTCTTGAGCTCGCTGGTAACGCTGCGCGAGACCACAAGAAGACTCGTATCATACCTCGCCACATTCAGCTGGCGGTCCGCAACGATGAGGAACTTAACAAATTCCTCGCTGGTGTTACTCTCGCGAGCGGTGGCGTTTTGCCCAACATCCACACTACACTTCTTCCCAAGAAGAGTAAAGGTAAGAGTTTCACCGCTTCCCAGGAGATGTAGATAGTGCATTAGCTGGCGGAGCCCTAGCAATTCCAAGGCGTTATTAGGCGCCATCTCAACAATTCTTGTAAGATTTCTTCACAGTTAAGAATTTCTCAAACTTAGCAATGTAAGTTTGATACTCGAGTATTTCAAGAGGAAAATTCGAAATCACAATATTACAAGAGTGAATTTTTTGCGTTATTTGCATCAGAACCGTCTGGAGAGTACGAGGCGTTGCTGAGATACTTTTAAATTATCCCGCAAGTAAAATACTCTCAGTTTAACATGGCTCCGAAAACCACTACCGCAACTAAGCCTGCCTTCGCTTTGTTCGATGAAGCCAGTTTCCACTAAAGACACTGGTCAGAGAAGGGCTATAGCCCTTGAGGAGGTGGCTCCACCCCTCTCTGCGAGACGAGCCTCTGGCTCGGGGATTACCCTCCCACTAAGGGGGGGTATCCGTCCCAGTGATGATGGAAATGTGGTATCGAAAGGACCACAGCAATTTAATCTTGATCAGGATTCCGAGGCCCAGGCTGCTGGCTCGCCAGCGCACAGCCTGGAGAATTGCTGGAATGGTACCATACCGCCGGCTGTTCTCGGTTCAGGTTCTCAGTTCGACTGGGCCTCGGAGGCCCCTTCCGAGAGTGAAGATATAACCATGGAGCAGCTGGAGAAAGATCTTCTCGACGACTCTCCTCCCAGGGCCTCCGCCGTCCCGCCGCTTCAGCGCGTTAGGAAGCCTCTGAAGTCCTGCCGTGGCGAGGGGCCTCAGGCCTTAGCGACCTGCGATGCCCGTAAGGCAAGGAAGGGCCCTGCCGCCGGCTCTCAGGTACGCCAAGCGGCTCGCGGCTCCAGGGCACGTCGATCGTCCGTTGGCACATCGCTCCAAGATGTCGAGCTTCAACCTACTTACGACCTTCCCGACGACTCCGAACCCTCCCCCCGAGACCACTCTACTGGTCCTCTACCTTCTCCACAAGGTCGGTGCTCCCCGCAAGGGAAGGGCCCTGGGCCGGCCCCAGCGGCACTGGTGCAGATCATTGCGCTCCTGCGCACCCTGATCGGAACCATGTCGCTGGGCCCCCAAGGGCCGGCCATTACGGCCCTATTAGACTCCATTGTGGAGCTGGTAGAGGCCGGCCTGACGGCTTCACCGGGCCCCCTTTCGGCCCCGGTAAGTCGTGCCCCTGCGG
>NW_003212024.1:0-1940 GCF_000006405.1 Perkinsus marinus ATCC 50983
CAAGATGATGCTGCTCGAGCGGAGGATCCCCTACGTGCCACAGTCTATTAGTGTGGAAGTGCGAGGCTGTAGTGCTTGTCTTGTCCACACCTTAGTGTTAGGTACAGCGATTGATTAAAGCGTGCCTCATATTTCACGCTGCGAAGCGGCTACGGGCTCAAACACTCCACGAACGTTTCAAACAGGTGTCCAATATAGTCAGTGGCTGACGTTTCCAAGCATGAAAAGTTATACGGTAGTCGACAAGGCGTAGTGTTCGAAAATAGGGAGGTGGGATTTCAGTAGATTTTCCTGCCTACGTATTATGGCTGACAACCCTTCCTGTCTGGCTTGTCCCTTCTCGGCCTCTACTCTGGTCCACAATTGGTACGAAGAACGCCTTGCTAACCAGCAGGCCCCTCAGCCGGGTATAGGGGATAAGCATCTGCGAGAGGTATGCTCGTTAATCGGCGATCTCAACTTACTTTCCCTCTCAGCTGGAAAGTGAGATCTCGGATGTCGCTCGTGACGGGCTGCATGTCGTGACGAGGATAGGCCGTGTGAAGCAACGAGACACTTCGGGTGGGTGAATGTGGAGGCAGTGTGGGACAATATGCACATGGTCAACTACATGTGTTGGTGATGATATGGAAATGCTTGTTGGTTTCTGTACAATTTCACCCGACTCCGTAGATAGTAGTTAGTGAGGAAACAAAGAATATATTCAAACACTGTGTGGAGGTGTGGCCTGTGAGGAGTCTACGCGGTCAGGTGCGCTACTGTTGGACCCAAGATGGCGTTTGTTCACCTCTGAACACGCGGGGAGCTTTCGCCCGCCACCGGGTGGAGGGACCAGAGCTGTGGAGGCACGGCTGGTCAACGACGAGACCATTCCTGAGCTGCTGTAGAGACCTTCGCTCCGCCTGATTGAGTTGATGAATTTGATCATTCCCTCAGATATGAGAAAAGACGGCCAGTCGCCGAGGAAGGCGTAGTTCCGCATTTTAAGCCTTATGATCGGCACGGATATCGCTCGTGGGATACAACCTCGGGAGGTGAGGATGGACCAGTGCACGCAACAGCACTTGTGCTTTAGTTGCTTACACTCCAGCAGAAGGGGTCGTTGTAGGGGAGGAGGCCCCTAGGGGTAGTAGATGGCCATCGATGGTTTACCGTTTGGAATGCGTATATTCAGGAGGCTTCACTACTCCGGCTGGGTTATCAGTTGAGGATGAAGCCAAGGCGCCGCATGGTTTAAAGGTGGGCTGTTTGACAGGGGAGAGGTATGGAGTCCAGAATCAACGGCCGCCTTACTGATATCATTCCGGCAGATATGTTCCCATCGACGTCACTGATGGGGATGTCAGTACTGCCTGCTTATCTACAGCGGTTCAGAGTAAGACCATCGCTCTAGCCCCGGCGGGGACCTATGGTGGCTCCTATCAGGGACGTGGTTACCGGTACCAGATCCAGGCCTAGCCTTCGTTGATGAATTCGGAGGTCCGAGTTAGAGTGGGGCTCGATCCGCGATCATCTCATCAGGCAAACGAGCAGCCCTTCCCGAGATGGACAATGAGCTCTCCCTTCCTCTTGGTGCGGGATGTCAGCAGAAGCTCGCTGAGGATCTGGCAGCACGGGGTAGTAGAAGCTGACTGCCTGACGACGTGGATGCTTTGGTAGGCACCAAGTTTTACAAGACGACTACGCTCATTACGAGGGGGAGGGACCAACGACCTGGGCCGAGTAAGGTCTTCTGTGGAGAACAGTAGACTTGTCCAGTGCGCGTAGGTACATATAGAGACTTCTAGTGAGGGCGTGGTGACCATACAGCGACGAGGGTGCTTTTGCATGTCGCATTGGTTGTTGTTATGTGCGTCAAAACGGCGTTGTTTTTCTTAGTGGGTTAGAGCTGATTCCAATACCGACACAGATCTTGTCGAAATTGGAACGAAATTGACCAA
>NW_003200758.1:0-1345 GCF_000006405.1 Perkinsus marinus ATCC 50983
TGGCCCAATGGATAAGGCGCCACCCTCTAAGGTGGAGATTCCGAGTGCGATCCTCGGGTAGGGTAAATAAGTTTAGTGAGAATCATTAGAGGACGACTCGATTGAGCTGGCTGTAAACGACACAGTGAGGAGTGCAATTTTGAATGAAAATAGGTCAAATGGAGGACTAGTCAAATTGTGTGCATGGGTGTGTAGCTCAGTGGTAGAGCGGCTGACTGCAGATCAGCAGGTCCTCGGTTCAAATCCGGGCGTGCCCTTTGAACTTTCGCAAAATTTTCATCAAGGAATTTTCGAGAGGTAGAGTAATCACTCATGTAATCGGCGGAACAGTCACAGACATCAACATGATCGGAAGTTGAATCATCGCCCTGCTGGCCCAATGGATAAGGCGCAACCCTCCTAAGGTGGAGATTCCCAGTTCGATCCTCGGGTAGGATAAATAAGTTTAGTGAGAATCATTAGAGGACGACTCGATTGAGCTGGCTGTAAACGACACAGTGAGGAGTGAAATTTTGAATGACAATAGGTCAAATGGAGGACTAGTCGAATTCTGTGCATGGGTGTGTAGCTCAGTGGTAGAGCGGCTGACTGCAGATCAGCAGGTCCTCGGTTCAAATCTGGGCGTGCCCTTTGAACTTTCGCAAAATTTTTATCAAGGAATTTTCGAGAGGTAGAGTAATCACTCATATAATCGGCGGAACAGTCACAGACATCAACATGATCGGAAGTTGAATCATCGCCCCGCTGACCCAATGGATAAGGCGCCACCCTCCTAAGGTGGAGATTCCGAGTGCGATCCTCGGGTAAGGTAAATAAGTTTAGTGAGAATCATTAGAGGACGACTCGATTGAGCTGGCTGTAAACGACACAGTGAGGAGTGCAATTTTGAATGAAAATAGGTCAAATGGAGGACTAGTCAAATTGTGTGCATGGGTGTGTAGCTCAGTGGTAGAGCGGCTGACTGCAGATCAGCAGGTCCTCGGTTCAAATCCGGGCGTGCCCTTTGAACTTTCGCAAAATTTTCATCAAGGAATTTAGTTAGCCGAGGCTCGCTCGAGGACGACCTCCGGAGGTCGGCCAACGAGCTGTCTCAGCCGAGTGATTCAACCCGGGAGAGGGGGGGCGGGGAGAAGATAAACGAGCCCGCGACGCAACTGCGGAGGGGAAGGTATACATATGCGACGCTACTCACAACAGGCCTGGAGTACAGGCTACGGAAAGCCTCTCAGATGTTTCTCGCGATCGTAACTATGCAGTACTGTAACGTCTACTTCGCTCGCCAACGACACAAGTTACCGCACTCTCGATTTTTTTTGTGTGGTTGTTTCGCACCGGTGACTCTGGT
>NW_003211576.1:0-1425 GCF_000006405.1 Perkinsus marinus ATCC 50983
CTTGGTGGCTGCCAGAGACCTCTGCACCGTTAAGGTGCGAAGCTCGTCTAGTACTATCATCGTAGGTTCTCTCTACCTTCATCCCACTGACCTGCCAAGACGAGAGTTGGCCCTTCAGCAACTGGAGGATGCCCTCTCCGCCCATAGACTGGCAGGGATGCTTTTAGGAGCGGACTGCAATGGAGCCTCAGATCTCTGGGGTTCCTTGCTTCCGGACAACCTACAGGCCCTGAACCACATCGGCTCCAGCTGGCAACGAGGGGAAGAGTTCCAAACGTGCTGCCAGCAACACCGAGGGACCATCATCAACCGGCCAGACTTATTCCCGGCCCCCACCTTCGTGGGTGGAAACGGCTCATCGCACATTGACGTAACGGTCGTCTTCGGCAGAGTTCCCTCACATGAGTGGAGACTCTCTGAGGAATTCTCAGGTAGTGACCATAAGATAATTCGGGTGACCTTGCAGGACACCAAGCACGAGTATCCCAAGCGACCACAGCTGCGACTCACCAATTTTGAGAAGGTTCGAGAAGCAGCACCAGCCATACCCGACAACTCCCCCGCCGCGGCCATTTCAGCAGGTCTCTCAGATGCTGTTGCTGCCAACACCCCCGCTATGGAGGGTCGCGACTCCCCTTCGTGGTGGAGCCGCAAGCTCACGAAGCTGAAACAGAGCCTTAACAAGGCGACCAAGAAGTGGAACAAGGCGAAGAGGGATGGCAACCTCCTCGGAACCGAGCACTGGAAAGAAGAGCTGACTGAGAGAAGGAGACTCTTCAGGTTAGAAGCCCGAGCAGCCAAGAAGAGGGCAAGGGACCGCTTCTATGCGTCCCTCCAAGACTTCTCCAAGTGTATCCGGCCACCGACGGGTAAGTCAGCGGCAGCGATACTGAATGGCGACCCAAGCACCAACCAAGCAGCCCATCTGCTAGAGAAGCTATTCCCTCGGGACCCTAGGCGGTCCCAGGGGATGGCCCAGGTTCGCGTCGGTGTAGGCTCGGCAGATCGCATCCCAGCAGTAACCGAACAGGAGGTCTTGGAAGCCATCGGCCGTCTGAAGATCTCTGCCCCTGGGAGCGACGGCGTCAATGCTGAAGTTTTGAAGAAGACGGCGCCTGAGCTGGCGGCCAAATGGGCCACGGCCTTCACTGACATCCTTAGATCCGGCGAGTTCCCTGCCGAATGGAAGGAGGGCAAATGCATTGCCCTGGCCAAGCCCGGCCGCGACATCTTCCAGCCCTCGGGCTGGCGCCCAATAGTTCTCCTTAGGTGTGCCTCGAAGCTCTTAGAATCCGTGATAGCCGAAAGGCTTATCCACGGCCTAGGGGAGAAGTTCCGAGTGCCAGAGATTCATGGCTTCTGCCGGGGCCGAAGCTGCGACACTGCGCTGAGGAGATCATCGACGCCTACCGAGCTGGCTGCGGG
>NW_003204763.1:0-2259 GCF_000006405.1 Perkinsus marinus ATCC 50983
GCGATGGAAGCGATGACGCCACACCGGCCAAGGAAATATGATGAAGGAGACGCTATTCTCTTACTCGCACATGCGAGGGCTCGCACAACAAACGCGACCTACGCGTCGATACGACGGGGATATGAAAACTTTCTCATGAGTCATGAGACCGGCGGTGCCGATCTCATTATGTTGATCAATCATTACGAGTTAGCTATAGTCTCAAGGTTCCCCTTCTCCCATATATCGGTCCATACCGATCTTTCCTGTTCGTCAATTGCAAGCTGGCCTTCTGTGGTTAGTTCTCTACGTCTCACCTTACACTCGTTAACTACAGTGCAGAGATAGCTTACGGTGAGTGTGAGGGATGCTCGCAAGCTTCGCGCACGAAACGAGGCATCTATGCTGTGTCACCTGCGCGAGGAAATCACACGTGGCATACACCAGCGTCGATATTAGTGGCCCACCGATAACAGTCTCGGCTCGTGTCGAACGTGGGCCTTTCGAATTCCCGATTCTGAGCATCAAAACTAGACTCTAGTTTCTGCCAGAAATGACGAAGCCACACGCATATGAAACGCGAATGCTGCAAGACCCACTACTTCACGTGCACCTGAGAGTAGACACTATAATACACTAAGGTCCATGCGCCACATGACCTATGGTATTGAGCAGTTTAGATTTGTGGTTGTCCTATGACGTGATGTGTCCTTGAACTCGACATAAGAAGAGAGGGAAAGAGAGAGGCAAGAGGAACCATCGTATAGCTAATGAGGTCCACGCATACACATGTGCGTGACTGCGAAGCTGTCTCCTTCATAGACTACAGGATTGGATCAGCTGAATGCTGATAGGCTGAAATGTCACCGCACTGCTTATGATAACAGGAAAAAACTTGTAAGGCGTGATTTGATTGAACTTATCCGATGTAGAAAATATTCACTATAAGCTTAGCCAAGGGATTCCTTCACCCGAGAGAGAAACACTGTGTGCTACGGGGGATTGAGACAGCGATCGATGTTGATGCATCAGCATCTTCCAAAACGATTCATAATTGGAACACCGAGCCAGCACTTGCTTATTTAGGTAAGACCGACCCAGGGGCAAATTCACGACGCGAGTTCCAAATTGGAACTCGCGTCGTGAATTTGCGCAAAATTTTCCAAAATTTTCCAATTTTGGAGCTTCCAAACTAAACAGTTGGACGTAAAGTATTATTTTAGTCAAATGATTTGATTCGAATCCCCAGCGTTACGATTGTTACGTAGCTCCAGTCACCGGACAGAACACGACAGGGCAATCTGTAAGGAGTCTGTAATCTTCTGTTAGCCGAAACCACAAAAGCTATATATCAATGACTCGGTGTCATTGACTCAATGATGGAGCCTCTATCATCATGAGACGAAGTCAGAGTGAAAAATTAAACCTTCTTTCTTTCAAGTACCTTATTGACAGCCGCCGCAGCATTCACGCGGCCGAAGGGGAGGGTCTTTTCCCCTTTACTGTCCTTGACACCTGCGGTGGCCGTATCCCGGATGATACTTTTGATGTAAGCAGGAGTCAACTTAGTCTTCACAGATGGTTCAAGGGTGTAGAGCAACCCAGCTATACCTGCTACGATAGCGGATGCCCCCGAAGTACCCGTAACAGTGGCATACTTGTCTCCAAGATGAGTTACAACTATTTCGTAACCTGGAGCGGCGATGTCAACAGCTAAACCAAAATTGCTTATGCCAACAAGCTGCAATTTGGTACCATACGTTGCAGCCACACATAACACTCCATCAGCGGGTGAACGGCCGAAGGAACAAGGGAAATATGGGGTTATGTCCAGATCCAGGTGGCGATTCCCTGCCGCAACAACAACGAGCATGCCAGCTGCAGTTGCTTCCAAAATCTTGTCTGTAACGGCTCGAGAACTTGATTTGGCGGTTCCGTCCGTCATGAGAATAACTTTTACATCATCTTTCTTTTCATTGATCAGGTAGGTGAAAGCATCCGTCAATGTGCGAAAAGTCGAAGTTGCACCCGTGACTATGGGCAGTATGCGCACCCTGTCCAGAATACCCGCCATACCGATCTTGTTATTCCTGATAGCACCAACGATGCCAGCCATGTTGGTTCCATGCTCTCCTCGAGGACTGGTATCATCATTCTTATCAACCACGTTGTAGCCCTGGATGACGGTACCCTTCAAGTCAGGTGAGTGGCCTCGATTCCGTTGTCAATAACTGCGATGGTCACAGTGTTCTCTTGGGAGTAGAGTCCAGGATACCCCAA
>NW_003199309.1:0-1478 GCF_000006405.1 Perkinsus marinus ATCC 50983
TATGGCTACGAGTAATACTGCTACCACTACAGTAATCCCTACTACTAACTCAATATGCTGTCATATGTTATCGATTGGTAAGGTTGTCCGGGAGGGCGATCTGCCTAATTCATCGACCTCTGTTGGTCGAGGAGTGCAAGAGACTGCACCATTGCTATTTGAAGAATTAAATGATCCAAGGTTCAACCATGTTGGAGGGTCTTCCTCAAGTTGTTATGATATTGAGGTAGAGGGAGGAAATGGAGATACCTCAAAGGCCCCAAAGAAGGATAAAGAAGTAGGTTTGAAGGAAGTACGTACAGATACCCCATCCAGTCAAGACCCCCCCGGAGAGTCCGCTCGAGACTTGACGGATAAGGATAATAAAGATGGAGAGGAAACATCTTCGGATGGATTAGTTAAGGAAAAAGGTGAGCAACGCGGGCAACGGGAGAGGGGAAAGAGGGATGGATTCGAGGATCGCGCGCTGAAGGATGAGTTGAGAGGAGTACGAGATGGAATCAAGCGAGTGAACGAGCGAGCGAGCGAGCGAACGAGCGAGCGAGTGAACGAGCGAACGAGCGAACGAGTGAATGAACGCAGAGAGCGACGGAAAGATGCAAAGTCGAGTAGTCGAAGAAGGTATAGAGGGGACTCCAGAGAAGATAGCAGAAGGTATGTGATACCGAGCGACGATTCGAGGGAACCTAGGAGGTCGAGAAGACGGACTAGGACTACCCGTCGATCTCGTAAGAAGGGTTCGCCATCGCCGAGTGACTCGAGTTCAAGTTCAAGTTCCTCGGATTCTAGCCGGCGGGATAGGGCACGGAAACGGTACGAAAGTAGCAGCGAAAGTTCGTCCGTGGCAAATTCGAGCTCACAGAGTGATATGAGGTATAAGTTGACGAGAGGGTCTCATTATCGTCCGATGCGAAGGTTGCATAGGCAAAGGAGAAGCTGTGACGGTTGTGGAGCGACGAGATGTAGGGACCCCATCGCTATTAAGGAGTTCGATAGTGCTCAACAAACCGCTCTCAAATTAAAGCCGGATTATCGTTTCCGAGGTAACGAGGATCGAAGGTCTGGCACCATGTGGTTGGCTGAGATGGAACGGAAAACAGAAGGGCATCCTGAGGTTGTGCAATATTTATGGTTGAAACAACATACCGAGAGCGACTGCTGGGATACAGTCGTGGATAGGCAAAAGACACCCTATCGTTGCCATAACTCATATGCGAAGCATCTGGCTAAGGTTTATAAGAGAGTCAGAAGACTTTATGATACGGATGAGAAATTACAGAGGTCGCTGAAGGCGTTTGAGAACTGTCGACAAGGGAAAGATTCTGTATATTTCTTCATCAAGCGGTTGGAGAGGTTATCTTCGGAGTTATACTACCTAGGGTCTCCTACCCTAGAGTACACTCTGAAATGGAATTGTATATGGGTTTAGATGATAAGGAGTTACGAGGGAAATGGATGACTACGTTTCGGACCCTAAG
>NW_003210468.1:0-961 GCF_000006405.1 Perkinsus marinus ATCC 50983
ACCCTTCTTCGAGTTGGCATTTCTCAAAACTCGTTCTACAAAACTCTTGAGGTTTCCAGAAAAAGTTACCGAGTTGGTCAGTGACCAGAAGCAAGCGATTGTTGTCGAAATACTCAGGAAAACAGGCTACGTGTTGCGCACATGGTGCTCAACCCGGAAACAGTGCCTCAGCCGAAGGTGTAGCCCAGCTACTGCAAGTCTTGGCCCCTGGCTCACATTGTACTTTCGTAAAGTCTTGCCCAGCGTATTTCCCATCTGAGTAAGAGGTAGTTGAATCATATGCTGAAGCTAATACGTTCGGACTCCGTTTATACATGATATTGTGAGTGCTCAGTCCGGACACCGTCCTCGCTCCGCAGCGCTGTGTGCTCGCTCCCACTGTGCTTCTTCATGCCACGACCACGGGCATTAAACGAATCTGCCTAAAAAAGTGAATTTCCAAAGCCATGAAAGATTAGTTGTTTCAGATGAAAGCACGGAAACGCCTGCCCGGTAGCTTTTTATTGAATAGCCGATGCTCAGGTGAAGAACAGACCCCGTCCCGGTAACGTTTTACAGTACGCCTTGTATTTCAACCCTTCTTCGAGTTGGCATTTCTCAAAACTCGTTCTACAAAACTCTTGAGGTTTCCAGAAAAAGTTACCGAGTTGGTCAGTGACCAGAAGCAAGCGATTGTTGTCGAAATACTCAGGAAAACAGGCTACGTGTTGCGCACATGGTGCTCAACCCGGAAACAGTGCCTCAGCCGAAGGTGTAGCCCAGCTACTGCAAGTCTTGGCCCCTGGCTCACATTGTACTTTCGTAAAGTCTTGCCCAGCGTATTTCCCATCTGAGTAAGAGGTAGTTGAATCATATGCTGAAGCTTATACGTTCGGACTCCGTTTATACATGATATTGTGAGTGCTCAGTCCGGACACCGTCCTCGCTCCGCAGCGCTGTGTGCTCGCTCCACTGTGCTTCT
>NW_003202648.1:0-1536 GCF_000006405.1 Perkinsus marinus ATCC 50983
TTATTTCCGCCGATGTCGTAAGCGAGTCCCTCATCTTCAACAGTGTCTCTCAACTCAGAGTGGTTGACACCTGTCAACGAAGTCCGGATATTGGGGATTACGTTCGATTGCTCCCTCACCTGGGCGGCGCAAATCGAACATATTCGTCGTGTAGTGCGACAACGCTCCTCGGTGTTACGCCGATTGAATGCCACACCAACGAAGTTGCTTCGCCGCATCTACCTTCAATTCCTCCAATGGCCTTTTACCTTGGGATGTACAGCTTGGACTTGGAATCTTTCCAAGTTTCGCTGGAACAGGCTATTGGGATGTTATCGGATGAGCATCAAGGCACTACTTGGCTGTCGAACTACTTCTTCCCCTTCTCTAGTCCAGCGTTTGGCACAACTTCCTCCTCTAGAGCGATTAATCCTCTCCCGCTGTGACAAGGTTCTTGAGTGTTGCAGTAGATTGGTGTCTTCCCCACTACAACAACTGTGCCGCTCACTCTGCTCAAGTACTACTCACACCCCTCCGCCTTCTACTATGCTACGCTGCACATCGTTGGCAGGTTATGCCTCCTACTGGTGTCCTCAATTATTCCAAAATCCCCCACCACAACGGTATTTCTACCCCCCGGTACCACCAAGTCTCTGTATATCGCCAATACGAGTTTCCACAACACTGGCCTTACCTCTACCCGAGACTCCAACTACCCAAGAGTACAAACACGCGGTATTGGCAACGGTTGGACAACATCTTGAAGATGTCATCTTCTGCAACGTCATCTACTCTTATTTGTTGATGCCTCTTTTCGGCCGCCATCGGAACTACCGAGAACTAATGTGGCGGGATATGCTTGGTTGTTGGCTGGCCCTGACCGCTCCACTGGTTCCTATATGTATGTCGGTCATGGGGGTGACGCACTAGGTCCTCATGTGCCGAGCTCCTTCGAGGCAGAACTGCAGGGACTTCACAACGCTCTATGTCGAATCCTCAACACCCCACGCTGCGTCGATTCCTTACGGCGTTGCACAGGCATCTTGGTTCTCAACGATAACCGAGCGGTTGTTCACCACTTGGCGACTGGATGGTTGGCTAATAGCCCATCGAGAGACCTCGTATGGTCGACGCTATCAGCTCTCAATGATGTTCGATTCTGTCTACCCCCTACCTTACAGGGGTCATCAGCTAGTATAACGGTTCAATGGATCAAGTCTCATGTGGGAGTGGCTGTCCACGACGAGGTTGATAAACGGGCAAAATCTTTCTTGCTATCACCTGTACATGTGGCTCCAGAAACTTGGTCGGGTACATTACATCGCCTTCGTTCCGAGTATTACCAACTTTGCGGCTCAGCAGCAACGTCCATCATTGGAGAAGATGACTATGTTCACCAGCACCCCCGTGGGTTAGGTCGATATTCGTGGTCAGATGATGCACTCCATTCCTTTCCCCGACATGATCAGTGTCTTTTATATCGTCTCCGAACGGGTGTTTTACCCTTCTACCATCCTTACTCCTGCCCAGCGTGTCGACAAGAGGTGCTCTCAATAC
>NW_003199866.1:0-2667 GCF_000006405.1 Perkinsus marinus ATCC 50983
CCGGAAGGCACCAATATCGATAGGGCTGCATCCCGCTTGGTTAGTATGTTATTTCGTGGTGGTGGGGCTTTCGGACTTGAACCACCACCCATCATCACCACCCTGCTGCTGCTGCTCCACAAGTTTCTGACTCTGTGAGCTTTCCCCTTCTGTGTGATGGATTATTATTGTGGTGTTCAGGTACTACATCAGCCGTTCTCTGGCCCTCCGGAGACCATACCTGAGGTTAGGCCTGAAGAGAGCTCTGATTCATCAGTTCACAGCGACAATACCCTGTCTAGCATTGTAGTAGGAGTAGGAGTAACAGCTCCTCAAAATACTACAATGCCTGATGAAACCACAGGGTCGCTACTACTCGATACTAATGTCACTGGATTCACCACGCTCGATTCTCTAATTACCCCCTCTAATCCAAGCAATGAGGTTGCTAATAAAATCTCTGCTCCCACGTTTGGTGGTAAGGATGGTAACAAGAGGTCGACAGGTCCGACTCACATCAATATGAGTGAGCTTACTGTGGAGAATCGAGATCGATTACTATCGTTGATACCTAGAGATCCTCAGACGGGAATGGTGCTCTCTGCGGGCAGTATCGTGCACGAGCTTGGTACTTGTAGGCCTTGTGTATTCGCTGGTAATGCGGAGAGGCCCTGCGTGTACGGTATGGAGTGCCTCTTCTGCCATTTCCATCATGATATCCGTAAAAGATCAAGGCTGAATCGTAAGCAACGTGAAGAAGCTCGTAAGATGCGGGAGACTCAGAATTCTATTGGCTTTAGTCTTGGTTCTCCATTACTTGGTGACGATGCATCAGCAGAAGAGATCTATACAAGTCTTGTAGGTCATGCTCATGCTGTGGAACTACAAAAGATCACACTAGATCATCTATTGGATGGGGGTGACGGTAATTCTGACACTACTATACCGTCATTCTATACATCAAGTATACCATCACGTACCATTCATCAATACAATAATACTACTATGTCATAAGCCCCCCGTAGTCACTTATGATGTCGTCATTGTATACTGTGGCTCTGTGGGTCATCATCGGTTGCTTGTTGTTAACCTATACCTAGTAATGATCCATGATTTATTGATAATCTTTGGTAGAGGATCTTTGTAGAGAATTCTATTCATTAATAACGGGTCTAACAGATTCTTGGATTCTCACCACTGTTTGTTTTGTTGATGTACAGGGATGAGGCTTGTTTGATGATAGTGTGCATGTCTTTGGGGCTTCCGTCGTTCCCTTGGGATCATCGGCCATTAGCAACACTCATCCTCCTCACACTACTTTTGATAGTTGAAACACTTCCAGCTATCTTTAACGTACTTGTTGCTTTCCTGTGGATAATGATTGCTACGTAAGAAAAGGAGGGATTTATCTCCGATACAAATTCTCTTAGGCAACTTAACAGCAAACGTTCCTCCTCTCTACTGCCTCGTAAGGAAGACGACGCTTCGCAAGGGAAGCATTCCGTGTACCATACAGCCAAGTCGGAGTTCATCGAGGTCTCATTAACTCGTGACCGTGGTGGGAGTAAAAGCACAAGCCTCCAGTAATGAATAGTAGCCGTGGTCCGTTAGATCTGATGCTGAGATCATTGTTAGGATAGTGCCACTCGGTGATCCCCATTACCAAGTTGTTACCCAAATGATGCAGGATCTACCTCCCCACTCTATTTTCAACCACTGTGCATGGCGAGTAACGGAAAGGGATTACCTTCGCTTCGCCAGGGCCCGGAATGGTGACAGATCGGATGAATGATGAAGTGAGAGAGCCTTTCCCTTCCCATTAGGAAGAGTGAATGATGCATTGAAGTTAATGAAGGAGCATGTCGAGTCCCGTAGAGTCCATGGTCCGATTGAGCACATGAGGCCACATGTACACTTTCCCCATGCACTAGCGAGCAGTAGGTGTAGATGGCTTTGAGGGAATCAAGATCGATGTGTTCAGAGGCGTGGAAGTTCGCTGGAGTGACTCGTTGTCGTCATCCTTTTGCTGTCTTCAAGGCCAAGAATGTCGTCCCTAAGGACATACAAGGCGGCATCACTGAGTATTGAATTCGTTGTCTCTTCTTCCTCGGACCATTTCATTAGGTACGTCAAATACTTAGCATACAACCTGGATTCGCTCGGAAAAACTGCGGATTCTATCCCTGAAAGTGATGGGAAATTAGTGGTTCTCATAGACCTAGAAGTGAGTCTATAAATGTATTGATGGTTTGTGTGACTGATATCTTGTCGTGGTCTTAGGGGTGGTCAATGTCTCGAAATGTCGACATGTCATTCGCCCGACAGTTTGTACGTCTTGCTCAGGACGAGTTCCCTGAACGCTTACACGCTGGGATACTCGTAAGAGATCCTTCCGTGGGGCCTTTGTTGACGTTCTCTATTTAGGTTAATAGCCCCTTTGTTTTTACTGCTTTCTGGCGTGTATTGAAGCCTTGGCTGGACAGTCAAACGAGAGAGAAGATTGACATTTTGGGCAGCAATTTTCATGATACTCTAGTGAGCAGGTTTTTGGACAAGGAGCAACTGGAAGCAGTATATGGTGGAACGCATCGACCCTATCCAGACACTGTTGAACATACTCTGTCATTCTTATAATCCAATTGCACATGCTCATGCGAACTTCAAGTTGATTGATATGATGATAGAGTT
>NW_003210438.1:0-1426 GCF_000006405.1 Perkinsus marinus ATCC 50983
AAAAAATTCACAAATCGATCACTGATCGATTATCATTACATGTGACGAGGGATCGGCTTGAAGACTCTCTCGGTCGCGAAAATAAAATTTCCGCACAGTCGAAGCAGGTGGGATAGCAAATTGAAACGGCCATTATAATTCAAAAAACTGAAAAAAATATTCAATTTCACCCGTGATATGAAGAGGAAAAATTCACAATTTTTTCCGCGGAAAAATTGCGGAGCGAGCGAACAACATGCACTTTCGCGTTGTGCGTGCGTGCAAAAATACTCGTTAACTACAGAGCGTGAGAGGCCACCAGATGAATCAAACGACTCCTCTAAAGACAAAAACTCGATTATGCGAACAGCTCGAAAGATTTTAATGTCGGAAAAATGTCCTACCCGGGAATCGAACCGGGCTGGACCTATGTAAAATTCATCGATTGAGTCCATGGACTCAGTGAGCTCCGCCCCTTCGTCACGAAGTCCTATTTACGCTACTTCACCTTAAACGGGTGAAACTTAAATATATTTCGCGCGGCACGAAATTCCACCAAACACCACATCACCATGCAAAGAAACACTCTTTTCTGAGGTCCCCGGTTCGATCCCGGCATCCGTCATTTTAATGCAATATTACCATCCCTACTACTGCATATAATCAGCTGTTATTTTTTCAATTCTGCATTATTTTCCCCCGACGTTTTAACTGCACCAAACGACGGAGCACTTGGCACAGCGTTTTTGCTATAACCGTTGGGACGCGAATTTTGTGCCGCAGCGGGTGGAATCGAATTCGCCCAATTTTGGGAGGACCTGAGGAGAATCATAACAATGTTGGAGTAGGATTATCATAATCGATCAACCGTGAATTTTTCGCTCGGAATAAATTACCCAATATTTGACCGCGTTGAATCCAAACAAGCGCAAACCCGCAAGCATCCGCCACAAGCGTAGTAGATGGTATAGCAACACGTCGGGATGACTCGCAGGGCGCAAAAACGGAGAGAATACCTGAGTAAAATAATCACGATTTCGGAATTTTTCACCCATCACTGCTTTAACTTCCGCTACGATGATGAATACTGTCGAAACCGCTGGTGAATTTTTCACCCACTTTTCAGACCAAACGATTATACCCCCTATCACCAGAACTCCACACAGCATTGAGGCACCCATTTCCGCTTAGAACTCTGTCCTTGCTGCGACGCCCTGAAAATTAACTATTTGTAAATCTCGCTACGCCATTCTAATCGATTACTGTGATCTCAACAACGGCCTCGATAAAGTCGCTGAATTCCGCACTCGTTGTTCCGCGCGGTTCTTAGCCACACAGCACACGGAAGTCCGCGTGATGAGTTGGAAAGTCAATCTGCAATAATAACGCTGGTCAGTAGTGGTGGGAGAAAAACATGCACATGGTCAACTATATGTGTCGGTGATGA
>NW_003203864.1:0-1028 GCF_000006405.1 Perkinsus marinus ATCC 50983
CCTGAACAGTGCTAAACAGTCCTCGGTCGATGGCGCAATACGCCAGGCGTATACAAGACTGTCCGAGTTATCGTGTAAGAGCTCCAATTGTCCACTAGGGCAATCACATACATTGTCTTTATGGCTTTATGAAATGGACCACTGATGTTCATGTGAATCATCTGCTATGGACGTTGAGCTCTGAGTTCGCATTGGCCGAACGCTAAGCCAAGCTGGGCTGGGGCGGATCGAGTGATCTTGCCCGTAGCACAGACATCGCAACTCGCTACAAACTCGTTGCAGTGTTGCTTGAGGGATGGGCAACGAACAATGCGTCGCATACGCTCATACAGAGACTTCGCTCCCTCATGTTCATGCAACATGGTTGCTACATACTTCAGTTCTGATCCCCACGACATGATCAGTCTACCATGTTCGTCTCGTTCGTCTGATGAAGTAGCGGACGAACTGGACTGAATCAGTGCTGCTATAGTTTCATCGCAGGTCTCATCTGCACTGTGAGAAGATGGAGAAATACAATACTGCGGTATCCGACTTAACTTGTCTGCCAGATTGCTCTCACTAGGGATAAGCTCTACTGTGAGGGTAACTCTCAATGCGGTGCAAGTATCCTGGAAGGTCTTAAGACGACTTTCCACCAGGGTTGCATTGAGACCGTGAACGGCTCTCCAGTGGCGTTCTTGGTGGCGTGTAATCCAAGCCACAACGCTATGAGTCATAGCCTATGACTGTCACATCTTAATGTGACCTTTTTCCAGCTTCACAGTTTAGAGCAGTTATATACTTGCCAATGAGCTGCTGACTGAGTATAGCAGCTTCAAGTTCAGCCAGATTTATGTGACGGCAATCGCGGACACTACGAAGGCGTCTGCTGTCCTCGACATAGACACCGCCGATAGTGAGTGCCACGCCCAAGGCATGTTTACTAGCATCAGTGTATACCACCCACTCCTGATTTGCATTATAGTTCCATATGCCTCCTATGGGATCACCATGCTGGACTGTATCGCTCATGAGTTTTTCGCATG
>NW_003212105.1:0-4195 GCF_000006405.1 Perkinsus marinus ATCC 50983
TGATACACTCTGTTGGCTGCACTTTGCGCCATCATATTCATCGTCTCGTTCAGCGCTTGTTCATCAAAAGAAGTGAGAGAGCATCAAGCATCTTGTCGTGAAGGAGATGCTCAATTCTGATTGCTTGAGCAAATCCCCAGAGGAGAAGACGTAATAGAATGCGGCCGGTCATATCCAAGTCAGCGGGATCAGTTCGACAAAGTCTAATTCAAACCAGTTCTCCGCAAACCACACGGCATCGAATAGTTAGAAGGAACGGGCATTGATCAGTCAGTGTCTAATGCTCATATACTCGTGAGGGGCGAGGAATGACGACTACAAATTTTGCAGTACAAAACAGATCGTTGATATTTTCGTCGAAAATATCAACGTCGAAAATTTTTCGAACACGAGCGGACATTTATATTATACTTATGTACTCACTTGTTACGTGACCGTCGGCACCAGTGGCAACGTCCGCTACGTTGCTGGATATCGGTAGATCGGTAAGAAGAGTGATGAGTGACCCAGCAAGACCTGAATGTCAAGATCACGTCGCTCTGTAATGGAGGGATGAATGGTTGTTGTAGCTACTCTTCAAAGCGTCGGTGCTCGATTCCCTCGTCATGATCGTTTTTGCGGTTCCTAATATACCGCTGGAGCGAAGGTCATCAAGATCAGAGCCTTGTCCAGCTCGAACAATCAGATTTTGAAGTTCTTCTCTGAATTAAGATGCTACTTAAGAGTTGTTGGCGTGATGCGACTGACACATCTTGGCAACCCACTTAGCAACCTCGCCCCCAGCGGCTATCCTCGGGAGTGAAACATCATATTGATGCTCAAAACTGCCAGATCCAAAGCTCAGCCTCTTAGAGTTCCGTAGCTGACCTTGTGGAACTGGTGCGGGCTGTATAGCCTCAACTGACAGCGACATGGCATCAAGACGATGCACTACATGATAGGAGACTAGCACGTTCGTGCTCGTCGGAGCTTTGCAGTATACTGGACTCGCCGAGGTCTCTCGCCAGTAGAGCCAAATCGTCTGTTGCTAGAGAGAAAAGATTGAGCGGTGAGCCCGAATGATGAGCAGGAAAGACTTGCAGCCTTGCTGTTATCCTCTATTCCGATGTTCACATCATTGCTATCGTTATCGTCGCTAATTTTAGGTATCGGATCCGTGAGAGTGATCCGCGAGCAATCCAAGCCGTGTGTTCGAGCGATTTCTCGACACCGCTGCTCACATTGATCAAATAGCCTGCTTCAACAATGATACATGGTGTCACTTACTTCGCTGAGGGCCAGCTTCACGGTAGCTCTCGAAAAATATGGCGAGTTCTGATCCGTCATGGGTATCTGAGCACCATACGCAAAGACAGACATAGACCCTGAGGTGGATAAGACATTGATATGCCCCACGTCGTATACGATATGAATTTGAGCAGGCGCTACAGAAAGGGCAAAGCCTCCATGTCGAGGGTTAAACGCATTGAGAAAGTACCTCCTGTAACCTAGAACATATCGAGTTTCTTGCGACACTACTCTCTCAGTATGGGAGCCTCATACTGGGCAGATGTAATTCCTACCTCGCCCGCCCTGTGGTTGAGAGTCATGCCATTGGCCCTTGAGATAAGGAGGCACACTCCAAGGGAAACAAATATATTGATGTGGTTCCTGATAGCCATTCCAATGAGATGAAGCTTGAGCAGAAAGACAACTACACTACACAAACATAACTCTACGAAGAGTCGAAGTCAGCTAATGAACTTCATATAAGATAGGACGATGGCTCCTACGAGCCGACTTCGCAATACGAAATTTGCATCCGACGAGCGACAAATCGAGGTGCTCATCACGATGGCATAGCTCCGACTGTTCAGCGACTAAATTCAAGTCAGGGAGCGTAGAAATGATGAGAATCAGTAATCTCAGGGACTCAGGTTGGTCTGTATGTTGAATGATCCAAATAGACCAGGATGATTCGTTCAACATATAGATCGAGCAAATACAGCTCCGGATGCTATGTATCTCAGCGACTTCCAAGCCGAGTGAACTCAATGAAAGAGGGATGGATGTATAAAAATTTCATCTTCCCTGACAGTTGAGTGGAGGAAAATTTTCAGTTCAAACGACACATGCTCGTAGCTGGGCAACACGAAATATTGAGAGGGCGATTCGCGTACGCACCTAGCTTCACCAGCTCCCACAGCTCCTCGTAGATTCCATATAGACCTTGGTATGCATGAAACTGCAGAGGTGCACTCTATGAGAGAATCACGAGTAGAAACTCCTACCGGATATCCACATGTATACAGATCGTTCTTCAAGTTGCTGAGCTCAGATGTTTGAAAACCTGCACGGGTCTACGCCTCAGAACATACCACGAATCTTTCACGGGACTGAAGGTGCATCCACAAAGCACAGCAACAGACCCTGCCATTGCGCTGACCTGCCAGGAGGCTTACTTATCAAAACGAAACTCAGCTGCATCGATCTCACCAAGTTACGTGACACATCGTAAGCCATCAGCGAAGCTTGCCGTATTTTGGTACATCGATTCTTGTGTTCTATGAGATTTGCAACCCATTTTCTCTCAAAGTCTTTAACTCAATCCTTACCAATGTTGACTGAGCTAGCCCCTATGAGAGCTGCACGAGATGACGTGTCATAGTGTGGAGCTTCCAAAGCTCGCAGTATGTCAGATTTATCCTGTCGGAGCTCCTCCACCTCTTTTGCGATTAGTTCAGTGAGATGCAATGGGATACCAGACTACAGGCAAAAACATTTTCTTGGTGAGCTGATATTGTTTAGTGCCGTGCCGTGCAACCAATCACATACCATACCCAATTGTCTCCTTGCCGTTCGACGAACTCGTTGAGTTTAGGGACAACACGTTCTCCCCACGCATTAGCACATTCGTCCCCGCAGGTTTCGCGAAGCAAAGATGAGACACTCGAGGAGAACTCCAGATGATCGCTAGAATGAACGTAAGCAGTGCTTACTAAGCACCCGAGGTGGTGACTATGACGCAGAACCGGAACATGGCCTTCTGATAGAACCTGTACTTACGACAACCAGTACAACAATGTCGCGTTAGATACGATGCACAGTTTTTTGTCTAGGAGAAGCATGCTTACAAGAGAATGATCATATGGAGTCAACTGTGCTCACAAGTCCAATAAGCCCCACACCTATTCGACCAATCTTCCAGGTTATCTTTGCTGAACGCAGCGAAGTTCATTTCGCGTCTGACAGGCGATGAGAAAGAGTCTTCCACGTCCTCCCCCCATGAGAAACTGGACCTGCACGGGCCGCTGTACAGCTCAGATGCCCGGCAAGTCTTATCACGTACGTGAGTCCAACCTTCAGGACACTGAAATCACGAAAAAAACGGAGCGAATCAGCGTGCTTATGTTCGACTACGCTTTCTCTGAAGCTTATCACACAATCTGACAGGTAAGAGGTTAACCAAGGAAAACACGAAAGACCCCGACGCAACATATGGTCAGTACTTTGGCATGGCCAGTTGACTCTGCACAGCTCAGCCCAGCGCGCTTTTGAGTCTTTGTTCAAGAGTGAGAGTACAACTGCATAGCGCCCACATGGTCCGTTGCTCTCTTGAGGGATACAAGCACCATCGTCGTCGCGCGCTGAGAGTGGTTAAGACTGTTACAATAACACCTGTGCCCTCCCCTCGTCAACTGTGGAATTCTGGGCAGGGTGGCGAGTAGTCGCGCTTGCATGCATGTAAAGATCGTGATAATATGGGGTCTGAGAGAACACAATGATATAGAAGTAACAATCTGCCAGATTGGATCTGGTTCACCATAGAATATAGTTCACATGGGCGATTGAGTTTCTGCAGAGATGACTGGATGAAGATTCAACAATTCGGTTGATCCTGACGCTCTGAACGTCCCAAGAAAGACCCAAAATGCTTTCATAGATGATTGAAAAGAATGGCAACTATGTCAGTTATTCAACTACAGCCGAATACATACTATGTAGCGTAGGGTATCTACTCTCATAGCATAATGTCAACGTTGAAGAAATCGTTTCATCGCAAGCCTAAGTTGAGTGCGATAGATCTCACGCCAAACTTCTCAGAATGCCACTCTTGACTCGGAACGTATCGGGTGCCCCAAATAAATGTGCTTTGTCTGTAGGTCGCAGAGTTCAACGAATTTTGAAAGTAATAGCTAACTAGAAGGTACCTTTT
>NW_003212513.1:0-978 GCF_000006405.1 Perkinsus marinus ATCC 50983
ACAGTTTGAGGACCTCAAGTTGAGGTCCTCAACCAGCTCCTCCAGCGCCAGATGTAGTCGGTAGCATTGGGTGCACGTCTGACCGAGTCTATACCGGTCCTCCGCAATACCCACTCTCAGTGGGGACATCCCGGGCAGCAGGAAATGGAATGAGGCAGATTCGTAAGCTGCTCTAGATTCCGACCAGACCGTCGCAATGCATTTGATGAGTTCGCCGGGGGTCGGCTCCGATCGAAGCAATGCATTGATGAGTAACGCGTGACAGTCGGTTTGTCCAATTTGCTCTCGGTGATGGAATTCTTTCAGACCGTGAATACAGCCTATGACAGCACATGATATCCGTACGGTCTGCACCTGGTCCAATGGGCCACTCTGGAAGCAAAAAGACATGTTTCATATAGATTGAAACCCTGAATTGAGAGGTAGTGCACTCAATCCCATGCCAACGACCGCTGCATCTTCGGGTTCCCACGGGACTCACAAATAATAACATCGGTTTATTGTGCATCAGAGTTCCCAAGAAGCCCATCTTTCAGCGACTAATTGTTGTGTCGGGGCAGCATCTGGTAGAAATCACCTTCCTCATTGTGATGAATCCATCGCTTTCTCATTTTGCCAAACGAAGTAGCTCAATGGTCCTGTCCATATGTCCCTTTGGAGGATGTCCCCCAACTCCATACTCTCGCTTGAGACGTTCTGAAGGAGACGATAGTTCACCGAGGCGACCTCATTAAACCACACTAATTGACCATGACTCGAACCGAAATCGGAGTGTTGAAATTGGCCAGGAACATAATTCAAGCCCAGCAGGTCGGTAACAAATGGAAGCTATCATAGGTTGCCTATGCTCCAGGCTGTGGATACTCACGCTTATATCATCTGAGTCGTCGTCACCCTCGTACGACTGTTCCAGTTGGTTGAACCTAACCTGCTTCACGAGCTCGTCTTCAGGGAACATCGGATTCCCCGGGAAGACAA
>NW_003201607.1:0-773 GCF_000006405.1 Perkinsus marinus ATCC 50983
AATTTCATGTTACTCTGGGTGAGAATAATACTCTTCGTGGCTGGTTTCTATTGGATCAACGTGGAAGGCCGGCCAGATCCACATACACGGGTATTTGTTTCAACTCACCATTCGATCTGGGATACCCTTTATCTGATGTAATACACCAAGCGGAGTTGCCTTTCTCATTTTGCCAAGGTACTACACTGGCGCATGTGAGGCGGTTAAAGCTGAGGCATTCGACATGCCTTTGATCGGAACGTATTTGAGAGTATTAAGTGCTCTACCTATTGACCGTCGATGTAGTAGTAGCAGTAGTAGTAGTAGTAGTACTAGTAGTAGTAGTAGTAGTAGTAGCAGTAGTAGTAGTAGTAGTAGTAGTAGTAGTAGTAGTAGTAGTAGTAGTAGTAGTAGTAGTAGTACTAGTAGTAGTAGTAGTAGTAGCAGTAGTAGTAGTAGTAGTAGTAGTAGTACTAGTAGTAGTAGTAGTAGTAGTAGTAGTAGTAGTAGCAGTAGTAGTAGTAGTAGTAGTAGTAGTAGTAGTAGTAGTAGTAGTAGTAGTAGTAGTAGTAGTAGTAGTAGTAGTAGTAGCAGTAGTAGTAGTAGTAGTACTAGTAGTAGTAGTAGTAGTAGTAGTAGTAGTAGTAGTAGTAGTAGTACTAGTAGTAGTAGTAGTAGTAGTAGTAGTAGTAGTAGTAGTAGTAGTAGTAGTAGCAGTAGTAGTAGTAGTAGTACTAGTAGTAGTAGTAGTAGTAGTAGTACTAGTAGTAGTAGTAGTAGTAGTAGTAGCAGCA
>NW_003209295.1:0-1099 GCF_000006405.1 Perkinsus marinus ATCC 50983
GTTCAACTCCGGCAGAAGGCTAGCTCTGAGTTCGTTTGTCGGAAACCGACTGCATTTCGTAATTTTTCACTGAAATTTAGTACCAAATTGTTGCACCACTTGAATTGTGGTATGCGTTTCATTGTGAAATTTCAAGACATGGTTAGACTTTACACTTGAGGGAACGTGCCTTCTTAGCTTAGTTGGTAGAGCACCCGCTTAGTAAGTGGGAGGTCGTCGGTTCAACTCCGGCAGAAGGCTAGCTCTGAGTCCGTTTGTCGAAAACCGACTGAATTTCGTAATTTTTCACTGAAATTTAGTATCAAATTGTTGCACCACTTGAATTGTGGTATGCGTTTCATTGAGAAATTTCACGACATGGTTAGACTTTAGACTTGCAAGACCGTGCCTTCTTAGCTTAGTTGGTAGAGCACCCGCTTAGTAAGCGGGAGGTCGTCGGTTCAACTCCGGCAGAAGGCTTGCTCTGAGTCCGTTTGTCGAAAACCGACTGAATTTCGTAATTTTTCACTGAAATTTAGTACCAAATTGTTGCACCACTTGAATTGTGGTATGCGTTTCATTGTGGAATTCTATGGCATGGTTAGACTCCACACTCGAGGGAACGTGCCTTCTTAGCTTAGTTGGTAGAGCACCCGCTTAGTAAGCGGGAGGTCGTCGGTTCAACTCCGGCAGAAGGCTAGCTCTGAGTCCGTTTGTCGAAAACCGACTGCATTTCGTAATTTTTCACTGAAATTTAGTACCAAATTGTTGCACCACTTGAATTGTGGTATGCGTTTCATTGTGAAATTCTATGGCATGGTTAGACTCCACACTCGAGGGAACGTGCCTTCTTAGCGTAGTTGGTAGAGCACCCGCCTAGTAAGCGGGAGCTCGTCGGTTCAATTTCGGCAGAAGTTTAGCTCTGAGTCCGTTTGTCGAAAACCGACTGAATTTCGTAATTTTTCACTGAAATTTAGTACCAAATTGTTGCACCACTTGAATTGTGGTATGCGTTTCATTGAGAAATTTCACGACATGGTTAGACTTTAGACTTGCAAGATCGTGCCTTCTTAGCTTAGTTGGTAGAGCACCCGCTTAGTAAGCGGGAGGTCGTCGTTCA
>NW_003211979.1:0-1416 GCF_000006405.1 Perkinsus marinus ATCC 50983
ACATCGTTCTACCTTCACCACCACTATCCGATGCAGTAGCAGCCTCAGTACTTCCACTGGCCGTCGAGGCTGCTGTAGCCCGGAAACACGGGACGAAGGTTCACCCGCTTTCTCGAGTGCAGCTTCGAACGACTTCTGAACCCTCGAGGAAAGCAGTCGTATAACCGCAGTTTGTTGAGTCGACGGCTTCTCAATATCTCGCTGACATCTGACGAAGCCCACACTCCACAGGAAACGAGCAAATGAACCTCAGTCACCCGTTGAGTGCAACGATCATCCTGTCAATCTTGCCATTCTCAATCAGCTCAGTCCTGATGTCCAATCCAACCTGGTATCAGTGCCTTTTACGGTCCAATGGTTACAGCTTTCTACCTCAGACATTGCGGTGATTATCTCGTGCAGCAGCTCATCAGAGGTCGTCTCGTCATGCTGCGACTCCGAACTACTTTTCCCTGGAGCCCTATTGGCCTGTCTCCCAGGAAGCTGCTTTTCAGGGAGCGTTGCCAGAACCTTGAGATAGAGACATCGACCAACCAAGACACGTACAGTGCTACACTCTTAGCCTCAATAACCCTCCAGAGTCTTTCGAACATACGTGTCATGACTGCAACATTGGTCGTGAGTTTTGACGATAACTTGAATTGGTGCAGAACAACAGCAATCGCAGCAAGCTCAGCCGTGGCCATCAACTCGTGAGCAAACTGGATCAAACGCGAAGTATCGGGTCTCAAAGGTTCAGGTATCTATCGCGCACGAACAAGTGACTCCCTGAGCGCGAGAAGCTCCACTACCTCATGGCTGTCATGCAAGGTCTCCTTGTCAACGCCATGGCAGCATAACTCGGCTAGTTCCAAGAGGAGTAGTCTGACGGATGAGCTAACTATAAGAAGAGCTCACTCTCACATATCGTCCAACCCACCGGCCCGCCAGTTGATGCATGAGTGCTTCCGACTGCAGACTAGCTTCCACAATACTCTGCGCGTTGTCACCGAGTTTCAAGAGGCCATTACGAAACATTTTCTTTGACGCGGACAGATCTACCACGCCGACATCAATCATCTGACGAACGCCTTGACCACGGTAAGATACGATCATCAACATATTACCCGCATGAAATGTTCAAATTCAAGTTGTCTCCTCTCCTTCATCGAGACCTGTATAGCAGCGCGATTCAGCGAGTGCGCTCCAAAGCGTCGTGATACCTGTGTAGTCCTGTAACTCTGCAGCTCAGCCTCTAAAACGTCACACTGCTCGAATAGGAAAGACAGAGAGTCAACTATCTCCTCGTGGAACGCCTTCATAGCATCCTGAATATAGACTAACTCGCAAGATACTAGTGCGACAACTTGTACCTCGGCAGAACCGTATTCGCTGAGGGATGGCTTCTTCATTATATCTTCCTCGAACCATTGAACA
>NW_003208233.1:0-1103 GCF_000006405.1 Perkinsus marinus ATCC 50983
AAACCCTTCCCTACCAGCTTTTCCAGCGTTCGGACCTTTTTTTGCCAGTGTTCGGACCGCTAAGCGACTTTGGTCGACGTGGATGAAAAAACGCACGCCATCGTGATCGATATAGTGACACCAGCGCAGGTTTCTCGAGTGCCTCTTGTGTGCGTCTAGGGAAAGCAGATTGCCTTTACTCTGTTGATGGAGTGATTTCTGTTGTAGACCGTTCTTCTTGTGGTGTGGAGTTGTCCTTCACCAATGTTGATTCACTATAGCAATTCCCCCCATAGAGAATGTTATCTTTCATCGGTCTCGTCTCCGTCGCTAATCTCCTCGCCTTGGTGCTGGGATTCCCTGCCAGGGAACCTTGATGAACACTAGAGGCATCGCTAATGATACTACTACTGTTTGTCCCACCCAGAATGTCACTACTTCGGCAAGGCCTCCGTCGAAGTATCGTCCAGTTAGGTTTGTGTCTTGACACAAAGTGGTTCGAAGGACACCACTGTATTACGCCCGCGCCAAAAGAACTACGTGTTTGTTGGGATCATTTTTGCCAAGCTGATGCTCATTGTCGCGGCATCCATCCTACGAATGCCCAAGGGTATTGTCAGGGAACTTACTGAAGGACTGGCAGAACTATAAAGGCCGCTTATGCTTCCACGATGTGAAACTTCACTGTCACTGTGATAGTCTCAAGTCAACCCCATTCTCTTCGACACCGAAAGATGGTTGGACTGTTGCTGATCTCCGCAGTTATCCGCCTACACCAGGCTCGGTGAGCACCACTCCCAGTGCTCCTTCTACTACTAAGTTGATTCCAACTGTTACACCGTCGTCTGGTAGTGGTAGACCTGCCGGGGGGATTTGCATTGCCTTGGTCTTTATAATTGGAGCATTTCCTACATGACAATAATTTATACTACGGTTATTTCCAGGCGCCTTTAAGCGACATGCTTTTTATCGTCTTAAAGACGTTTCCTATAAAATTTTTATAATATTGTCGAGCTTGCTTGGTTCGATTAGGATTGCAATGATAGTAGTTGAACTAGGTCTTTGTATATTAGTGTTGCTCGTTGGAGTTTCACCCGTTTTACGGGAAGTTCCGTAAAAATCCG
>NW_003206742.1:0-1552 GCF_000006405.1 Perkinsus marinus ATCC 50983
ATGCATGTGGACTCTCGGCAACTTCAGGGATACCATTATCCTGATCAGCAAGTTGCTCGTGTACATCCTCTATAGGATTATAGGAGACCACGGACAGAGTATCGTCGGAACTTAAGTAAAAGGGGTGGTCATCACTCATCGAACTGTCTTCTTGTCGACAATCAGCATCTTCCGCTTTTGGAATGAGTCTGTCATTAGTGACTACCAGTTCACCTCGACCGGGATCATCAACACTACGTACTCGTGAAGCAAATGGAGTAGTAGTGGCTATCTTATAGACACCGGATAGAAATCTCGCTCCTGCTCGACGTTGTTCTGTGGGCTTCAGGACCCAAACCTCTTGTTCTACTTCGAACGGAGAGACAGTGTCTCTCCGAGACACCAACAGCTGGAGGAACTCGGCAAGGAGGCTCTGCACCAAGCCTGAGCTTACGACCGAAGAAACGATCCAACGGTGTTTGCTGTGTAGAACCGTGGACCGTACGATTGTAAGCTTCACAAACTGTATCAAGACGAGCTTGTAACGAATAGTGACTAGGTGCGAATAACAACCTTCTTTTTAATGTAGAGTAAAATCTTTCACAAACGCCGTTAGCTGAACCTCGGTGGCCACTCGAGGGAACTAACGTTGTTCCTCTAGACTGAAGGACTGATCGTAAGGCTAAAAAGTTAGAGCCTCGATCGCTTCTCAAAAAAGTCGGGAAACCAAGCCCAGGTGAGCAGAAAATACTTTGCAGAGCAGCATATAACTGATCAGCTGACTCACCGCGGAGCACTCGTACAACAGCGAATCTAGAGAATTCGCAGATACATGACAGAACTGGGACTGAGTAGACATACGTGATGTCTACGCCCACACAGGACCATGGTTCAGTTGCCAACCGCCTGCATGTATCAGTATTGAGCGGAAAAGGTTTCTTCCGCTCTCGTTTACAGACTTGATTAGGACAGGACTCCAGGGCAACCTCTACCTCAGAATCCAAGTTAGGAAAACGAAAGTACTCTTTCAGCGTAGATGAAGTCGAAGCTCGACCTGGATGAAGCAGACTTTCATGGAGCATCAGAATAACTCGTTGCCGTAGAGAAGCCGGTAAATACGGCACACCGTCGTAGTACACCAGGTCATCATAAACATCAAACTTAGGAGAAGCATCGCAATCGATGTTCTCAGCAGCTTGCGCTTCGAGCAACTCTGCATGACTAGGCCACCATCGGGACTGACCACCCTCGTTCCCCCAGCTGTTTACAAAGACAGCTGCACCTAATGGGAGCTTAGCGGTCAGGGACTTCGGTAGCCTTGTTAGAGAATCTGATAGATTCTTCTCTGAACAGATCCACTGCACATCAAGAGTAAGATCATACTCACGTATCAACGCACGAATAACAGAGAGACGTCGATCGATGAGGAAATTATACATCCCTGATGCACATCGTGGAACGCTTCGCTCCGCTGTGCTCGAGACGAGACGATTCCAACATGAAATCTATGGATTTGAGACACCTTTCTCACGTGTTGAGTCCTATGTCTATCACTCCTCTGACTGGCATAACA
>NW_003207023.1:0-996 GCF_000006405.1 Perkinsus marinus ATCC 50983
AGTTGTTTGGTCTGATATAGTTATTGTTATTGTTGTTGTGTGTATAGGTTACCATCAGGAAGCACCACAGCCGTTCATGCCGTTCCAAGGGCAGGCTCATAAATTGGACTAACGTGGTTGGAGCCCAGTGGCTCGTCCGTTTCAGTCAAGTAACGATTTTGTAACTCACTCGAATGGAGGCATCAATAGTGGTATTTTCCAAGTTGGGCGTGGTTTGTTGTTCATACCACTCCTTTTCCGAATCCTGTGAGGCTTCCAGTGGGTTGTACCAGTAAGATGCAGATCTCGACTGTAGGTCGGTTCGAGTGGTTTGTTCGCTGTTCTACTACTGTACACTTCTCCCTATCCCCACTGTAGTGTTGTTGACCAACCACCTCCCAATGGGACCTGCGATTGTTATTTTAGTTCTCCCACCTTAGTAAAACTGTCAGCCCTCTCGCCACTGTTACGAATAGGTCGTCTGAGGGGTGTCGGTCGTATGCGAGAGTTCTCCACTCGGTATACCACACCACAGGCTTTGTACTTCAAAGCGAGGCATGATTTCTATAAGCAGCTTTGGTTAGAGGTGAGTACTAGGAGGAGGAGTCAAAATGAAGTGCAAGGAGTAGGTGAATAAGTTTGTGGAGAAGCCAGAAGGTATTCAAAAAACTAGTATGTCGACGCCGCAAGAGATACGATCGTTAGCGCCGAATAATGGTGGGTGTTAGGGATCGAACCTGGGATCTAACGGAGATGATATCGATGCAGATCCAGAGTGTCAGAGGGAGGCGAGGAGAGTAGCAGATAGCATCAATTCTGTTATTGAATTGCGTCACGAGATTGACGACGCAAAGTTAGAGAGGCAGAGGATGTACACCCTCCCCACGCAGTCTAAGAGTAGTTCTGAGTCTGTGATTAGAGAAAGGTGTGGTATGATCATAGGTCAAAGCAATAAGGAGAATTTATCACTTATGTTTACTGGCATCGCAGGAGCAGCTGCTTCGGCTGTACACCCAA
>NW_003199946.1:0-1363 GCF_000006405.1 Perkinsus marinus ATCC 50983
ATGTTCTGGTTTTTGCAGTGATGTGTCCTTTGGACAGTCCCCCTTGGGAGTAAGAGCTACTGGGGTAATCACAGCGGTTGCCGCTACAGTTGGCTCAAGGATCTCCATTCGACCCATTGCTACCTCATTGTTGAGGATCGTTGAGAGCTTCTCAGGATGCGCCTTGGCCGATTTGTAATTTTCAAAGACACGACGACAATCAATCGGAGTGTGCTTTTTGGCCTTTGGCCACAGCGCCGAGGGGGGAACGGGAACGTGGTGACCTAATGCAAACCCTTCTGCAATCTCGTGTTCAAGGATATCCCCCTCATTCGAGTAACCACAAGCTCGGAGGAGGGCACCAAGCAGGTGAGCACGGATAGGGGAACCTGGAAAGGGGGCAGAATCTGAACAGGCGAGGTCAGATGATAAGGAGTGTCTTGCATCTGCTGCCAATTTGTTCAGCCTTTCATTAAATTCGGCTTCGAGATTTGCCGGAGAGCCTTCTTTAATGACTTTGCTCAGGAAACACGTGAAATCGCTGCGGCTGATCACGCGCTGCAGGGTGTCGAGAATTCTCTGTCTTTCCACCCTGGTGGATTCAGAGGGAACTTCCCAAGGGGTAGGTCCATGTAAACCCGACCCACATGTGAAATCATTACGTCGCTGATTCGCCAGACGTTCAGTAGCACTTCGTGCTGCATTGACGAACTCAACGATCCCAGAGCAAAGGGAAGTTAGTCTTGTGAGAGAGTTCTCAGGAATTGAAGGAACAGACAGAGCTCTCGACTCACAGATTCGAGAGGGCTGTACCTCAATGGAAGATCGATCGATGGAGAGAAGGGCCGTTCGATCGAGAGGACGGCCACCAGCTAGTTTTTTGAGTGATTGGATGAGTTGACGCCACTCTTGGGACCTCTCTCCTGGCGAACCGGAGATCTCCTTCGTTGCCTCTTTGGGGAAGGATAGCCCGAGCGGGACTTTCCCGAATCATCCACATCAAAGAAGGATCTTGGGCGGCTAGGATGACGGAAGGGGCACCGATTTCCTCGCCGACAATTACCTCGCTCGTAGAAGATGCACACCTCATCAGTATGGCTTCCTACATCCTTCCCATAAATGTGATCTTTGTCTTCCAAAGTTCCCAGCTGCGCACCAACATATAAGGAGGGCGCAAGGACATTAGTCAGAACTTGAGATATGCTGTGCCCTGCTTCATGAAAGGCTGTCAGTTTCGACCGGTAGGAATGATCGAAGAGAATAGCAGAAGCGGGGACTTCTCCTCAGCCAGGGAGACTACTCGAACCAAATAAGAAAGCATACCGAGAGGATCACCACCTGATTGTCAGTTCCACCATGAGCAATGCCATGCACCACTTGGCGA
>NW_003215258.1:0-1037 GCF_000006405.1 Perkinsus marinus ATCC 50983
ACCCCGCGCAGCATACTGTAGGCTTAGCGGCTAAGCCTTAGCCTACTCGGCTATGCTGATCAGCGACTGAGTACTCAAACTGCGATGTTGCATAACGAGTTGAGTATTCAGTCGCTGACCAAAACGAACTTATTGAATACGAATTCAACCAAGGGCGAGGGACGTGAAGAACTGACTTGACTCAAGTCAGTTGAGCCAGACTTCTGCTCGGCATAGTTCGTCATGTGTTTTATTCTATGAAATTAAGTGAATGAATAAGCTTTATCAACTGAGAGTTTTGTAATAATACCGATCTTATTTAGTTTAATCCATTATTTGTCGTTCTCTTAGATACCTTCCGCGGGAAACTAAACGTAGGCGTTGTCACTACTGGTGATACAACGGCTGCGAACTCTGAGACGGTTCCGTGCACTGAAGGCCTCAGCACTACGAGTGGGGTTGAAAACCCTACTTTTCCCGGTAATAATGATCTTGAAGATGACCCTGAGATCTTAGAAGACGGTGAGATCGAGGAGGTCCACTTCATCTTCCGCGTTGACAAAGACACCCGCAAGAGATGCCTTGAGCGCTGGCGTCTACGAGCCGCAGAACTTCCAACAGTGAAGAGTGTCACTGAATGTCAGAAACAACCAGATGAGCAACGTGTGGTTGGGACGATGGGATGCTTGATAGACTTTGGTTGCACTGAGACTGTGCTGGGGTTCTTTAGCTCTGCTGTATGCTCTAGTCTCGCTCGTAGTGGCGGCTGCTCAGGGCCGTGGGATTTAAACTTCAGTGACTTGGCTTCTGCGTGCGTGGTGGAGGTATCTGACGACAGCCTTTGTTTCCCACTGAAGCTCATGCAGGGCAAGCACATCTCCCGATTGGTCTTGAGGATGCATCAAGACTGGCAAATGATGAAGCAGGCCTCAGATCTTGACGATTTCAGCCGAGAAGAAGTGGAAGACTTAGACGAGTTTTTCTCGCTCATTATGAACTTCTTCCCGATAACCTTGCGCAATACGATGAAGTTGGTTATCCCTAGCAGTTTGGGTATC
>NW_003217075.1:0-1552 GCF_000006405.1 Perkinsus marinus ATCC 50983
TGCTGTGAAGTCTTCCTTGCCCTTCTTGTGTCGCTCAACGGTGGTCATAGGGACCTTCTCACCCTTCTTATTAACTTCTCCATAGGCCACATTGACAACCTTCGAGGGAACATCACCCTTCTCCTTAGCAGCAGGCTTATTCGATGCCTTGGTCCTTTTCTTGGAGTGAGGAGGAGAGGAAGGAGAAGGCTCCACGTTCTGCTCATTGCTATTCTCTTTCCCTTGTGGCGACGTCACCCTCTCCTCTGAGCGGCTCCGCTTTCTAGAGGGCATGGCAGGGGGGGGGGAAGGTATACGGTCTACTGCGAGTACTATCGATGTTCGAGAAGCACGAACTGGATATGATCACATCACTGACGTTGCCGAGTTGGAAACCACCGAGTGGCGACCACATCGCCAACATTCTACCATACCATTGATGCGAGATCCGCAATACACGGCTTATGGATACGTGCACAAGGGAACTTGACATTGCACGCAGTGATACAGTCGTGACGTGATGATTGACGAAGAATACCCTGCCCGGGATTTGAACTCGGGTCTCCCAAGATTGTGGCTCGGTGGGCAAGTAACATAGGCCTACGTGAGTTTCAGGCCCTTGGTTTTAGCTGTAGTTCTGGGAAGTACTCAAGTATTGCTAATTACGAGTCAACCTGTAACACAGCATTTGGGAGCTCCGTCAGCAGTTCCCAAATTTAAGGCGCATAAACAACCGGGGTGGTGTATGGTTCATAAATACGGAGGTTCACGAGCCAAAGGGTTCTTAGCTGGACTGGGACGGTTCGGCGTGGTCAATCTTCCAACCTATTTAAGGAGCCCTAGCGGCACTTGACGATGATGAGCATTCCTCACTATGACGCCCTATTGATGCATATACCATAAATCCTATCGCATCGCCCTATAGCTTGCGAGCTCTACGTAGCATAACGATCACCGTGGTTATAACGGATCGTTAAGATAAGAACATGTGCCTAGGGTCTTTTACAGGAAGCTTCTCACCCAATGCTTGACAATGGTGATATCAACTTGCTCGAAAACCTCATCAACGGACTTCTGATGGAACTTCCGTCCAAACCGTTCAGCGCCATCCTACTTGAGCTTACCCGTGTGAGCGAGATAGGATCTCCTAAACTGATGGGTTTACGAGGCTTCCCTGGCCAAGATGGCAAACTCTACCTGCAGGTGGCTAAGAGAGCACTACGCATGTAAAGTCCTCCCATCAGTTGCTCTGTACAACTACGCTTGGTGACCCTTTCTGCACCTTACCTTTTCCCGTTGGTGAACCAGGGCCGACCGAAGATGGAACGGACGCTTCTCTAACAGCTCAGCTGTTCCAAAGTACTTGACATATCGTGCGGCCGTGTTGAACCCGACCATCGTTCTAGCATCACATGATTCGGTTACTCCCAGATATGCTGCACTCCATAATGAAGTCCGTAGATGGTGATGGCATGCCTCTGAGAGCTGAGCTGTTAGTGATGGCCTTAGAGAAATCTGACGCCTCAGTGGAGGTGGCCGACGCTGTGCTAGAGGCGGCAGCTTTGGCGAGAGG
>NW_003217075.1:1652-2856 GCF_000006405.1 Perkinsus marinus ATCC 50983
ATACCGTTCTCCGAAGTACGGCCGAATGTTTACAGTTTAACGCCTAGCCATCTTTGAATCGCTTCCATTGGGTAGAAGGATGGTAGCAATATCGGTAAGGGTTGGGATAGATAAGGTGCCGCATACAGCATGTGAGCTCTTTCCCGCACCGACTAATAACATTAGAGGAGTGATGGGAGTAAGTCCAGAGAGGAGGAGCTTATGACTTGATAAATCATCCTCAACATTTGCAGATCCATCCCCAGTAACGCCGATTTCAGGTAACCAATTCCGCCATGCAGAAGCTTGGTACCTTTCTAGCATCAATCAACACGCTCACATAAAGGGTGCGCGCATTACTTCGACTGCTGGTACCAGAGCCAAAATCATTACGCTCGAGTAGCGCTACTTTTAGCCCTCTAGAGGCTCCATCCAGTGCTATGGACGATCCTGTCGCTCCTCCTCCTACTACAATAATATCGAATCTGAATAGCGTCATGACCTCAGTGAAAGATGAAACTATCGAGCTTAATGCGCACAGTACTCATCTCGGCGTAACTTTTCTAACGACTTCCTGCGCTCAAACTGTGGCACTGTTTTCCGATAAGCACTCGCGGGAATGGGGCTCTGAGACCAGCCACAATTTTCAGTACGCCATGATCAACTGTCCCTCCTTCAACCATCGAGCAACAACGCACGAATTTCCGATGTTGAGCCCATCGAAAAGCATAGGCAAAGACATAGTTCTTACAGGTGTAGTGAAGTATATGTATGCAGAGGTGCCTCCTATAGCTGTACCACCGACAATGGCACCATACTTCATCGTCCTCATGAGTATCTTCCCTGTCGAACCTCTCATTATTAGAAAATCAAACCAGCTGAGCAGAGTACATCATGTCAACTACTGACGGCCGCCGCCTTTGATGTCGGTTCCTTGCTTGTTGCCTAATGACCCTCCGAGGGAGGAGGGATGAGTAGAATACATAGCCCTGGTATGACCACCATGGAAAGGAATGATTGATGTGATATCCACAATGAAACCTGACTACTCCATCACTAGCTGGAAACCATATATACTTTTGAGATGTATCATATAAACAAACGTGTCGCTCTAGTGAATTCAGGTCGGGGAACTGGGTAGGCTCGAGTGCAGATGTTAAACGACGACAAGCATCACCCAGTGGAGTCGTGTATAGGGCCCACCATAATAGCACATGCACTACGA
>NW_003205343.1:0-1281 GCF_000006405.1 Perkinsus marinus ATCC 50983
AGACGACCAGTGTTGGAGGATATATGTTTGCTTTTCCTCAGTTAAGCTTGGGAGTTTCCTCACCAATTATAGACGTTTTACATACGAATCCGGGCAGAATTGTACAGAAACCAATGAGAATTTCCTGAAATTTTCTCGGAATTTTCGAATTGCCACCAACATATGAGGACGTCGAGCATGTGCATATTTTCCCACGCTGAAGACGACACTGCCGAGTCTTCCCTGAGGCCGTGCCTTCCCACCTGAGGGGCAGCTTCGGGATGTAAACCGACAAAAAACTGACATCTGATGAGGATGAATATCAAACAGTGAAAGGAAATCTGCAATGATAAAACTATTCTTCGAATATATTAAAAATGATTCCTCTCATTCAACGCTTGATAGTAGCAGACTCATCGAGGCCCCCGGCGGGGGCCCCCCGCATCGGCGATATGTGCCCATACACTGAGGCTATGTGTGACTCCGTCTCACTCAGTGTCACCACTAGAGTGTCACCATAATACTGTATTAGATATAGAATTCCAATGGTAATACATTATTTGCATACCCCTTTATTAAAGGAATACCATCGAGTTCATCCCAAGATATAACAATTGAATATTGAGGTTAACGGGTCTTCATTCAGATCATATCGACAGAAGGCGCCCACGTCGATGACCTGCTGACCGAAAGCCCTGCAAGCTTCCGCAAGGCAGCAGTAACTCAGCTCTTCAGATGCTGATGTGTTCGCTTTACTGTAGTAGTAGTGCGCCTTGAAAAACACAGTGAATAACAGTCGCAATACTCAATTCATTTTCTCAGAAACAGCTTTATCCATGATGACGCCACCAATGACGAACTCCATCTTTACAGCTCTTATTCGATCTCTACCTGTACACTGATAATTCACATTCCCCTCACAGTATTTCTCACGGCCATGTCGTGGCGATGGACGTAACTCTAGTCATTCAACGACCCCACTTCTAATTCACTATTAAAACTCACACGCGAATGCTCTCGTGAGGAACTCACATTCCTCAGAAACTAATCTAGAAAAGCACTAATGAGCGTTGCTCATTCGCGCCCAATAACAGATAATTGGAGTAGCGATAATGCTGTATCCCCCCGAACACCGGGAAGATGATAAATACGATAATTACGGTTAAGCTTTGCTCAGCTCAACCGCCTTGATAGCGGCTTCGTTGAGATCGTCAATTGCGTAATAATCCAGTCCAGCCTGAGCTAAGATGCTCTTGCCTCTCTCCACGTTGGTGCCGACGAGCCGCACCACGATCGGTTTAT
>NW_003211054.1:0-1055 GCF_000006405.1 Perkinsus marinus ATCC 50983
GGTTGAAGTGTGGTACGCCATAATCCTTCATGGTACGCGAGTGTCGACATAATTTTTTTCAAGTATATATCTATTAGCGATGAAGAGTTTTTCCAGAGAAGAAAAGATTGAGATTCGGAAATCATTTTCCTCGCTGTAGATTCTCCAATGATTGTTCGCCATCCCAATGAAGTCAACGACTACTTGAATGACCTTGACAAGGAACGACAGCCGATGGAAAAGGAGGTTTTTTTCACATGGGAACGGGCCTATACACGTTTGCCATGGTAGATTATATTAGCCACAAAGTGAATGCTCACCAACTACACATAGAACGAACTGTTTGTTACGAACAAACTAGCCCCGCAGATGTACCTTATCGATCGATAACGGGACATCTCAAAAAGTGTCACGCGCCACGAAATTGCTTTTGTGTCATCACCGTCACTAGCGTGGGCTTCTTATGCGCGTTGTATGCATGATTGTATTTCGTGGAGCGGGTATCACTTCGTTGTGGAGTATCTTAAGGTTGAGCGCGCAGGATACAAATTAGGTTGCAATGAATGCAATCGATCTGTACTCCAACTCAGCGTTTCTACTTGTCCCTCCAAGGTTCATCTGATGTCTTCTCCCATCAACTCCACCATAATCCAGAAGCTCGATTCGCTCGACAGTGAGTACGCAGCCATTCGCCGTCAGCAGGAGATCGAGACCCGTGCTCTGGAGAAGACTTACGAGGCCAAATACCAGCCTCTCTTCTCGGAAAGGTCTAAGGTCATCGCCGAGGGTGGCGTTCCCGAGTTCTGGCTCACTGTGTTGAAGAACACTGCCAATTTTGGGCCTGAGATTGACGATCATGATAAGGAGGCTTTACAGTATTTGGTTGACATACAGGCTGAGGAGATCCCTGGTGAGAAGGAAGAGGATTTGATCGCCGGATTGAAGATTACTTTCGTGTTCAACGAGAACCCTTTTTTCGAGAACAAGTCCTTGTCGAAGACCTACCACTTCAGCGAGGTTAATGATATGCTCCGTCATGAGATCAAGTGCATTGATAGCGACACTGTGGCATGGAA
>NW_003201692.1:0-1039 GCF_000006405.1 Perkinsus marinus ATCC 50983
CTTAACCACTCTCAGCGCGCGACGACGATGGTGCTTGTATCCCTCAAGAGAGCAACGGACCATGTGGGCGCTATGCAGTTGTACTCTCACTCTTGAACAAAGACTCAAAAGCGCGCTGGGCTGAGCTGTGCAGAGTCAACTGGCCATGCCAAAGTACTGACCATATGTTGCGTCGGGGTCTTTCGTGTTTTCCTTGGTTAACCTCTTACCTGTCAGATTGTGTGATAAGCTTCAGAGAAAGCGTAGTCGAACATAAGCACGCTGATTCGCTCCGTTTTTTTCGTGATTTCAGTGTCCTGAAGGTTGGACTCACGTACGTGATAAGACTTGCCGGGCATCTGAGCTGTACAGCGGCCCGTGCAGGTCCAGTTTCTCATGGGGGGAGGACGTGGAAGACTCTTTCTCATCGCCTGTCAGACGCGAAATGAACTTCGCTGCGTTCAGCAAAGATAACCTGGAAGATTGGTCGAATAGGTGTGGGGCTTATTGGACTTGTGAGCACAGTTGACTCCATATGATCATTCTCTTGTAAGCATGCTTCTCCTAGACAAAAAACTGTGCATCGTATCTAACGCGACATTGTTGTACTGGTTGTCGTAAGTACAGGTTCTATCAGAAGACCGTGTTCCGGTTCTGCGTCATAGTCACCACCTCGGGTGCTTACGTTCATTCTAGCGATCATCTGGAGTTCTCCTCGAGTGTCTCATCTTTGCTTCGCGAAACCTGCGGGGACGAATGTGCTAATGCGTGGGGAGAACGTGTTGTCCCTAAACTCAACGAGTTCGTCGAACGGCAAGGAGACAATTGGGTATGGTATGTGATCGGTTGCACGGCACGGCACTAAACAATATCAGCTCACCAAGAAAATGTTTTTGCCTGTAGTCTGGTATCCCATTGCATCTCACTGAACTAATCGCAAAAGAGGTGGAGGAGCTCCGACAGGATAAATCTGACATACTGCGAGCTTTGGAAGCTCACACTATGACACGTCATCTCGTGCAGCTCTCATAGGGCTAGCTCAGTCAACATTGGTAAGGAT
>NW_003202640.1:0-1143 GCF_000006405.1 Perkinsus marinus ATCC 50983
GGAAGGAGTCTCGGCTACTGCAATGGAGGTATGGTTCGGAGGTGATGGATGGTTGGTTAGTATTGGTGCCAGGTCAAAGGTGATGCATCGGAAGGAGGTTAACGGTGAAGAATATCCGTCAGAGGACTCTAGTCAGCAGTCGGTGATGGACTTCTTCAAGGGAGCACTATTTGCCGTTACTGGCAATGGAGGGAAGACTACGCCACTCCATCCAGTACTACCACCCTCTACTACTACTACTACTACTACTACTACTACTACTACTACTACTACTACTACTACTACTACTACTACTACTACTACTACTACTACTACTACTACTACTACTACGGTGATGCTCGTGCTGTTGATTACGGCTTTCGTCAGGTAGTGTCTGTGTTCTTCCTCATCTCGGATGGTCACAGTCGTACAGCTCTCGTGGAGTTCCGAACGCCTATTGCAGCCACAGTCGCTATGAGACTCAATGGTAGTACTACTACCAGAAACAGTACTGATGGTGATGACAGATCGTGTTAGGTATCGACTTAGATGGTCGTAAATTAGCGATAACGAGGCCCCACGGCTACAACAAGGAGGACCCATCCAAGAGCATCACCGCTGAGGACATACAAAAGGTTACTATCGAGGAACTGTGTGGTAGTATAAAGGCCATAGATGACGGAGGCAATGATGGTGTATTCAGGAGGGTCCTCTACTAAGAAGACTGCTCCAGGGTCTAACCTACAATTAGGGATATACCATCTCCCACCGGTAATGCATCCACGATGACGTTTGCCTTGATTTCATCGTAGGTGATGACGGAGACCTATTTGAGGGACCTATTGGAACAGTTTGGTGCTCTCACTATGGTCAGCCTCATCAGAGATAAGACAACGGGCTTAAGCAAGGGCTATGGTTTCTGTCAATTCGAAGGTCATAACTCGCGTCTATTGTGGTGATCAGGTTGTTGTTTCCTCAGATCCGAATGATGCGGATAGATGCCTATATGCCCTTGACCAGTTCGTTTTGGGTAACTATAGCCTCAGTGTGACCAGACTCGTTCCAGATGCACAGCAAGGAGGAGTAGGCCTGCGGGGTTGAGAAGTTGTTTGATATTCCTCTGTCGTTAGGCTGCGGGGATAGGAGGCGCTGGTGTAGGCCCGG
>NW_003203730.1:0-287 GCF_000006405.1 Perkinsus marinus ATCC 50983
GCGCCAGACATCGAATAAATGAAAAACATGGAGCATCATCACAGTGACGCTGAACATGCATATAAAAACATTCTTGTCATCTACATCAATAGTACTTTGGTAGTGACTATTTACGGAGAGAGGAGCGGTCAAGCTACGCCTCAAGGAACCCAAGTCCAGTCTACCATCTTACGCTAATCGAGGGGGCGGCACGTCCCGCCTCTATTCTCACCCCTCCCCACCGCACCGAAGCGTCCCCTTGCCACCAATCCCTTTTAAAGGGATTGGTGGCAAAGGGTGCCTCGGTG
>NW_003217064.1:0-273 GCF_000006405.1 Perkinsus marinus ATCC 50983
CTTTTACGCCACCACTTCACGTTAAACGGTTTGTGAAACTCCAAAAGATATTCATGTTGTGATATTCGTATATCATCGATAGTTTTCAAGTGAATATTTTCTCCCTAGTACTTCTGCATGAACATGAGTGTAGCCGCGGGCGTAGCAATACTCCGGTTCATGTGTAGAGGAGTGTGGTATTAGGATGTGAATTAGCAATGCAAATTATAGTATTCATTTATAGTGTTTACTCAGAGTAGTTATTCATTGGGGTTTCACAACAACCCGTTTTAC
>NW_003205972.1:0-1387 GCF_000006405.1 Perkinsus marinus ATCC 50983
CTAGCCCGTAGAGGACTCCCTTTCGGGAGAAATTGGCGTAAATGAGTGCCTTGACATGAAATACTGTAGACACTGGCCGATGGTTCACGGGCGGTGAATTCAAGTGGAAAGTTGAATGGCTCCTGTGCTGAGTAGTCAGAGTCACAGAGACCAGTTGTCGGCCCATTCGTCACTTCTATATCCTGACGATGTTGGGCCGACATTGCTACTGACTTGCTGTTGAGCCGACGCTTTGCTATCGATCACGGGATCGATAGCTGGGCGGTCTCTACTAGACGCCCTATGCTGGACATTTGGGATCTACATATTCACTTGCGCTTCCGCGCATTCTCTAGATTAACCAACCAGGGTTTCGAGGTTCCCGGTGGGAGGGGGTCCGTGCACCCCACTAAAGTGGGGACCCTGCACGGACCCGGTGGGATTCGAACCTGCAACCATCTGCACGCAGACCTGGGCGCTTACCACTACGCCAACTCACTCTTCGTTCAATTCTACTAACTGATATGCTGTTTTTCTGTCGACTAGAGAAAATATATTAATAATCTGTTGTCGAGAATCGAACCTGAATCATTCGCATGCGAGTCAACTCTACTAACCACTAGACTATCACCGACATAGAAATTAGTACTGTGTAATGGGCTGCTCCGATCTCAGAGCCGTAAGATAATCTGGATGGTGGTTCACTGCCTGCCCAGGCTCTTGAGACACTGTTCCAACCCATTCACTGACTCACGCCACCGTGCAGCAAGTCCATCTCGGCTCTTACTCAATGTAGAAATAGTCTATTCACCCGGATTCGAACCTGAGTCTACGCAGTGGAAGACGTGCATCCTAACCTACTAGACCATACTGACTGTGCATGACACGCGTAATGATGACACCCGGAGACTTTGAACAGGACAGCCATGACTGCTAATACCCACTTCAACCTGATGATTCCTACAGTACATTCCTCGAAACTACACTCGACCCCCTCTTTCATATCGGACATCAACTCATTCTAAGTACTACCACCCAACTCGTAAACACCCACAGACTATATATATATATACAAGTGGAATAATGGTACTACTGGTTGCATATACTTCTCACGCGCCACGAAATTGTCTATATAAAACATAACTATATCATATAGTATATTAACTGATCACGAGACAGCTTGTCCCTCCCCGGGACTCGAACCCGGGACCTTCCGGGTGAAGGGCGCGCGCCCTTACCACTGCGCCAGATCAACTGACAAGCACTACTGTACCTAAATGACGAGGTCACTATGAACAAAAATCTTTAATCCCCAATTACTCGTCACGAAATCTATAAACTGACCCGAGAGTAGCACCATTGTACTCAGAAGACCCACCGAGTCGATTGGTAACACTTTCAAGACGGT
>NW_003205118.1:0-1654 GCF_000006405.1 Perkinsus marinus ATCC 50983
TTTTGCGACGGTACAAGGGGGTAAGGGTCTGAGCTTCCGGAAAATGAGCTAGCATTTCATTCTGAAGGGCAGCGTAGACCACCATGGGGGGGAGGAGGTCGAGAAGTTTTTGTGAGGTCTCAGTCGGCAATAGGCCGACCGCGGCCCGATTGCATGCCCAACCAAGATGTTCCTCCACATACTTGGGCAGCTCTTCTGGGGAAAGATCCACGAGGTACAACCTCACCGCTTCAGGGACCACCTCGACGGGAGAGACGAGCAGGTGGTGTGCAAGTTGCTCGACCAGAGCTTCCAGCCTTGGAGGACCTCCTCCGACAACGGCTTTCTCTATGCACCTCAAGATTATATCTGCACCGACCTCGGGGTCGGGGGTCGTGGAGAGGGCGTCCAAAACCTGGGACTGGTCAGCGGCGCCCTCCTCGATGACGAAGATGTCGCACAGAGGCGGAAGAGTCCCTGCATCGGAGCCAGATGTGAGAATTTGACCGGGCTCCGCCTCATGAACACGACTCATTGAAGATGCCATTAAGTCTCAAGGTCAATAACTTACTACTAAGACATAAATCTGATGGAGATGGGGTCTACTACGACTCAGACTTGGGTTGTACGAATAAAGGACTGGCCATTGCTCGGCCCGAGCAAAAACACGCGTGCACATGATTGCACGCAGGCACCTGTGGCGCACACAACCTGTGCGTGAGGCCCACTATCGACCATCCATCAAACCACAACCATCAGAACTGATAATAAAAGCGTGGCAGCATGGCTTGCAAGGAAGCAATCTTCTCATTGGGTGCCAGTAAAAGGAATCAGCAGGACAGCTGTTGAGTCACGCTTACAGTACTATGAAGATACGGTTAAATATAATCAATTAGATGTCAAAGTTGAATGGATACCATCAGAGGAGAACCTAGCTGATGAATTGTCAAGGGTACCATCATACATGTTAAGACAAGAACTTACTTCTCGATCGTTGTTTAACACGGGAAGTGAAAAAGACGAAGTAGTGGCAGTAGGTGATCCACATGCAGTAGATCCTCTTACACCGAATGAGTTGTTCGATCAGAGACATTGGATAAGTACATTAGCCCAAACAGATGATGGGAAAGTAATTGTACCAGAAGATCAAGCAGATAAATTCACGACAGAATTGCATAATCATGAAGGTGCTACAGGATTGTATGAGCGGTTGAAACCCTGGGTAAATATGGAAAATCTGAAACAACATTGTAAACATGCAGTAGCAATATGTGATGCCTGTCAGAAGGGAAAAACATTCGCAGGAGATAGGCAACAGTGGCATTCTTCAATTATGAAACGCAATACAGAGGTTCCTTTCGCAAAATTACATGCAGATATAGTAGGCCCATATAGATCTTCTAATGGAGAGTCTCTGATGTATGTTGTAACCATCATAGATAGTGCAACAGGATATGCAGTGGTTAAACCTACAAAACACTGTCCAACCAGTAATGATATTGTAGAGACATTCCAATATCTTACTGAGTGTTTTGCACTTCACCGTTAGTAGTGCACACTGATAATGGATCGGTGTTTATCTCGGATAGGTTTTCGAAATACTTGACGTCAATTAAAGCGATTCATGAGCGGTCAGCAGTGTTCGCTAGTTGGTCAATGGTAAAGTAGAAAGACT
>NW_003203628.1:0-1153 GCF_000006405.1 Perkinsus marinus ATCC 50983
TATGTAACATACTCGTCACAACAGCATAATATTACGGGAATCTCGATGATTTCTCGGTCAACACTATCCCGTTGAAACCGAACAGAAGACATTCCTGGCTGTGGTGGCATTGCGATAAAACTTGCAATCAATGTAAGAACAAAACCTAAGCCGACGTAAACCGTATTGCGAAGAGTAATGCTGACACCCTATTCGCTCGTGTATTGGTAGAGAAGACATTGCTGACCCTCAATAATCAATATACCAATCGTGCGCAGGTTCTCTCGGTCGAGCATTCAGATTTGTCAGAGCGTGAATCTCATGGTTCGATCATGCTCAGCGAGAATGAGATTGTGTCTACGGGATGAAAATACCTCTCGTATCCACTATCGAAGTGGAGGGCGTTCCACATGCTCACGTCTCCTGCTGTATATACTGCATACAGTGTACTGAATATACCAGAATGGGGAATATATTGTAAGTTATTCCCCATTCTCGAATGTTGCATGGCGAGTTGAAGTGCTCGGGTGAATTCAAGCGGTCTCGAAAAAACCCTATCAGCTACTAAGTAGCTGCTACTTGTTAAACCCAACCCGGAAGAGTGAGTAGTGCACGGATTAAGGAAGACTTCACACTTTTAGTACCGACATCGGCACGGATACCCGATTAGGCATGAAAATAGTCATCGTGAAAGATGCTCTCAAAACGGTTGATGACGCACACTAGCAATTAGAAAAAAAACCAGTCCACCGAGATAACATACGCGGCATAGAAGTGAGGCAATAATCATACAGTGAGCCTTCACTGTTGCAAAATGTTGGTTACTTCCAATGTGTGGAAGCTGAGTTATCCAAAGGTGTTGGAGGCACTGATAGAGTCATTCAAGATTCGCCAATAAATATATGATGATGAAACGGAAAGAGGAGAGAGCGCAGCCACTACGGGGGTAGGGGATATGTAAGAATGCACGTAATTATGCAGTAAAGAAAGAACAAAAAGCAATCGAACTCATCGAAAGCCTCCGAGAATGAATTCGATGATAATATTCTAATGATAGTCGCCCATCGGGGAATGAGAACAGCAGAATACAGCAGGGGAATGGGGAGGGGGATCGTTAATAATCGATTCTAGTCTTCATATTCATACAACAACGACATTGACGTATTATCGTCGT
>NW_003205517.1:0-2214 GCF_000006405.1 Perkinsus marinus ATCC 50983
TCATCAACTCAGTGGCATCTCTGTATGTGTCAGTGCGAGCACATCGCTGTTGGCAACGCCGTGGCTTTGGGTTCTCCTATTACTTACCTGGACTGGCATCCTACCGGCGAGGCTCTGGTTGCCGCCACTGACTCGGGAAAATGGGCTATCTTGAGACTCGACAGGAATGAGGGCTTGAGTCACCTGATCGATATGAGTAAGTCTCTTTTTCGCTGGTAATTGGTTATTACTCTCGCAGATAATACGTCCGCTACGGGCCAAGCGTTCGGCATGCATCCTGATGGAAGCCTCTTCGCCTACTACAATGACAAGACTGGCTGTGTCAGTGTCTATAGTCTCCAACAGAAGGCTGAGGTAGTAGCGACTAGTTCAAGGTCGAACGTGATACTCCATGTCAGGTTACCAGCGCTAAGATGCCTCATGCTAACGTCACTGCCCTCGCTTTCAGTGAGAATGGGTATCACATGGCGACTGGTAATACCATCCTTTGGATATGATAGGGGGCATGAGGAACCTTCCTTAGGTACCAAGGATGGCGAGATCAAACTGTGGGATCTCCGGAAGGCCACCGATTTTGCCACGCTTACCGCTGCTGGACCGGTAGAAGATCTCAGTTTCGATCATAGTGGCCACTACTTGGCCGCTGGTAAGATTGAATTGAAAGGGGAATGGGACGTGTCATTTTCTTCCATGCAGGATCAGTGAAGGGCGCCGACGTGTATCACTTCCATGGCAAAACCTCCCTCTCTGAAGTGGCTTACTTCGATGCTACTGGCAGTGCTCTGGCGTGGTTGAATGATGCCACTGGATTGGTTGTGGCTGATGGTGCCGATGTGAAGACATATGGTCAGGCGTAGATGACTTATTGTATTGGAAGAGTTACACTATACGTGAGGTCAGTTTCTTAACGCCACACTGACAATCGGCATTCATTATTGAATTGTGTTACACTAGTTCAATTGAACTGTGGTTTATAAAACTCGGGGAACGACGTCTTTCACTAGAGGGTGTAATAATCTTACCTTGGAAGTTGCATCGCCGTCCCATGGCCCAACCTCGTTTATTTATTGGTGACAGCGGTCCCTTTGTTCGCTCATTTTCCGACAGTAAAACTAGCAACCCAACAGTTATATTCGGAAATATGAATGAGGGATTTACCCAACGCTACGATAGGTTAGGCAGCGTTTCCAGATTAACAAAATGGTGCTCAACGTTTAAACTCATCTCGACGGACCGAGCACAGAACAACAGGCTCGAATGAAAAACAGATGAGAATGATCAAGTGTTGCATACTGCAGGAACCCCCTCAGTGAACCGAATCGTGGTCGACCCTGCCATCACCTTCCATTTAAGGACAACCTTGGGCCTGTGCAAATCTAGCCGTTCGACGCGCTATCAACTGCACATCCGTAGGATTATCAAAACATCCTCACATCAGTTACGTGCACATGCTCCATTTGGGAGAGATGTCCGCCTTTCAAGCATCAAGATATTTATCTCATGTGGCTGCCTTGAACGGAATCGGCTACCTGTATCTGCTGCGTTCCGTGATTGCTCTTTATCCTAGTCGTGCAGCCTCCGAGTCATTCATAAATGCGCAGCCGAATACAACGGCTCGATCCACCAACACGATACACTCGAACTTTGCCGCCAACGTCGAGGCAGATCTGTTCGCGCTATTCCATTAATTCTTCGGTTCAATAGTTTCCACTGGTAGTTAGGGGAGACCCAGGGGAGACCCCGGGTACTGAGAGGGCTGATTGGAATGCTTCTTAAGCGAGAATGATTTTGAACTGGGGGAAGCGAGAGTCGATAAAGCTCGACGATCAGGCATGCCTCTCAGCGGACTGGGTTTGGAAAACTAGCATGAACCTCTCATTAGGAGACAATTGAGAACGCAAGTTGCCGTGAGGAAGCAAACAAATATCACTGGTGATCTGGGAGGAGAAACGACGACGAATGTGACGACCTACTGCCATTATGGAGGTCACCATCACCACATAAGGGACATAATCAGCCAGTAGAGGATGATAGTGCCGACGATGATGGTGAGGGAACCAATACGGGAACGGCCGAAGGCGTTGGCCAGAGGGGGGCCAAGATGGGTCTGAGAGTCGATTCAATAGAAGGATAGCAGTACAAACTACATTAAGGTAAGCAATACTGGCACCAGCACCAGCCAGGAAGGAGAAGTTGCCGAGGAGGAGGCTGGCC
>NW_003200264.1:0-941 GCF_000006405.1 Perkinsus marinus ATCC 50983
AGAAGGCAGGGATGTCCCTAATAGGGAACCAGACTGAAGTCGGCCACAGACAGAAACGCCGTAGCTCGGTCGGAAACGTTATTGTTGATATCATTATCATCAGGATTGAAATGCTGAGGAAAGGAACACCAAAGGACAAAGAAAACAGTGCCCAGCCTGGGCAGCCAAGGCCACCCGCCGTTGAGCAGTTATCCGCCAATATGGTAGGCGCTGGATTTTTGGTAGAAGGGGGCCATTGTCAGATACTGCATGTCCAGCCTGGACAGCCCAGGCCACCTGCCCTCAAGCAGTAATCACGGAGCCGCCAGCCTTGAAGATGAAAAAGGAGTGTACCGAGCAGCTCGGTCCGAGCTTAACGCGAGCATCCAATGATCCGGTATGGATACGACAAGGAACGCCGAACTGACTTACTCACGCCAAAAACGAGCCTGAAAGGACCCACCTCAGTGGAGGCGTTACTGTTGAAATCATTCTCATCAGAAGTGAAATGCTGAAAAGAAAAGGGACGAAGAGCGAGCAAAACAGTGCCCAGCCTGGGCAGCCCAAGGCCACATGCCGTTAAGCAATTACCCAAAAAATCCTCTGGGTGGGGAAGGGCCACCCGTCGCATCCGCACCTAAACCCGCATTTCCGCCTTAAGCGAACCATGCCCAACTTGAGCATCTAGAAATCATTTCACTATGCCACGTTGGGCACTTATCCTACAATATCATTCGGGGGGAGGGCCACCTGCCACTACCCGCCCACCTCTAAGCAGCAAGCCTTGAAGGAACCATGCTCAACCCGAGCATAATATCATTCGGGGGGGGAGGGCCACCTGCCACTACCCGCCCACCACTAAGCAGCAAGCTTTGAATGAACCATGCTCAACCCGAGCATCCGGAGTTCATCGCACTGAGCCATATTGGGCAGACTATCCGAGGATACCATTCGGGGGGAGG
>NW_003202915.1:0-1098 GCF_000006405.1 Perkinsus marinus ATCC 50983
GTTGATATTTTCGACACGAGCGGACATTCATATTATACTCATGTACTCACTTGTTACGTGACCGTCGGCACCAGTGGCAACGTCCGCTACGTTGCTGGATATCGGGAGATCGGTAAGAAGGGTGATGAGTGACCCAGCAAGACCTGAGTGTCAAGATCACGTCGCTCTGTAATGGAGGGATAAATGGATGTTGTAGCTACTCTTCAAAGCGTCGGTGCTCGATTCCCTCGTCATGATCGTTTTTGCGGTTTCTAATATGCCGCTGGAGCGAAGGTCATCAAGATCAGAGCCTTGTCCAGCTCGAACAATCAGATTTTGAAGTTCTTCTCTGAATTAAGATGCTACTTAAGAGTTGTTGGCGCGATGCGACTGACACATCTTGGCAACCCACTTAGCAACCTCGCCGCCAGCGGCTATCCTCCGGAGTGTAACATCATATTGATGCTCAAAACTGCCAGATCCTAAGCTTAGCCTCTCAGAGTTCCATAGCTGACCTTGTGGAACTGGTGCGGGCTGTATAGCCTCGACTGACAGCGACATGGCATCAAGACGATGCACTACATGATAGGAGACTAGCACTTTCGTGCTCGTCGGAGCTTTGCAGTATACTGGACTCGCCGAGGTCTCTCGCCAGTAAAGCCAAATCGTCTGTTGCTAGAGGGAAAAGATTGAGCGGTGAGCCCAAATGATGAGCAGGAAAGACTTGCAGCCTTGCTGTTATCCTCTATTCCGATGTTCACATCATTGCTATCGTTATCGTCGCTAATTTTAGGTATCGGATCCGTGAGAGTGATCCGCGAGCAATCCAATCCGTGTGTTCGAGCGATTTCTCGACACCGCTGCTCACATTGGTCAACTAGCCTGCTTCAACGAAGATACATGGTGTAACCTACTTCGCTGAGGGCCGGCTTCACGGTAGCTTTCGAAAATATGGCGAGTTCTGATCCGTCATGGGTATCTGAGCACATACGCAAAGACAGACATAGACGCTGAGTGGATAAGACATTGATATGCCCCACGTCGTATACGATATGAATTTGAGCAGGCTACGGAAAGGGCAAAGCTCATGTCGAGGGTAAACGCATTGTGAAAGTACTT
>NW_003216279.1:0-1279 GCF_000006405.1 Perkinsus marinus ATCC 50983
CCTACAGGTTGGTCGTAGACCTCGGTAATCTTCGTGATCTGTTATTTCAGTTCCCTCTGGAGGGCGTGAGATACCCCGAGGCCCCGGCTATTGTCGATGTATCGTCCAATCACCTCTCCACCGTTGCTTGCGATAAGCTGACTGGGATGGTGGACAAAGTAGCGCAGCAACATGCAAAGAAGGGAGAGGATCATGTAAGCTGTAGAGGCTTGCTTTTGGAAACCGTCACAGCTTGAAGTCGTTGAATGAGACAAAGGCCTAGAACATACTAGGCAACAGCCTAGGACTTAGCTTATACGAAAATCCTGAACATGGTCCAGTCACGACCCACTGTATGAGTACTACTAGAACTGAATTGGTCTATTGGTGCTGGTGTCGGGCATCGTAGTTGAGGAAGTGTTTCAAGAGTTTGATATATTATTCTTGTCGATAGGTGTTACCGTGCATAAAGCTGTTCCGTGATGTTATGCGGAAGTCGTTGCTACTGCCTTGCATGGAGGAATTAGATCTACTCAAGAAAAATGTCCTGCAGGAAGGAGATGTCATGAAGCTGGTGGATAGCAAAGGGAAGATACACCTTACAGTGATGGCCTCGATAAAAGGTTTAGATGGCTCTCATCAGATTGTTGCTCAGATTCACGAGGGAACGATGCACGTTAAGTTCGATTTGAAAGTCCCAACTGAGTAAGCCCTGGGCCCTGGCTCTTAGAGGGGATGCCAGCGCTGTGTATCTATAGCTGGTGTCTACGATGTCAATACCACTCAGTTAACGATTGAATATGTATGTTTTTGGAGGCGGAATATTCGAGAAGTTGAGCCCTTAGCGTTTTAGTTTGTCTATTTGATGTTTCTTTCCTAACTATACCACTAATGTTTCTACTTGCGAATGGTGTCCTCGGTACAGCAGAACCATCGGGCGCTTCCTTCCCCATCACTTCCATGCTGATAGGTACCCGTATGAGTCAGTAACAGTGACTATGATCGAATCCACATTCGCGCCACATCTGAACGAGATGTTCTTCGGACAAGCTCAGGACCTCTGTCGGCGGTGTACAAAAGGACAGACCCTCTCGACCTCCCTGAGGTGCCGCTCACCATTGCCTGTATGTTAGTGTCAATACACATTTGGTAGGTCGAGCGATCCAGCTAAGCCTAGCAAGTCTGTGGTGAAGCTCTCGCTTTCGCAGTAAGCCGTGATTGGTCAAATACGTCTTCGTATGATCGTATAGGTATAAGCACGATGTAGCGTTCCTGAAGCAGCGGAAGGAGAAGGCCGCGC
>NW_003208281.1:0-840 GCF_000006405.1 Perkinsus marinus ATCC 50983
CCAAAGACTTAGAAACGACGCGCCCGCTGCGTGCCCCTGTTCAAACTAGTTTTTATGCTAGTATCATCAGTACGGGAAAATGCACTGTTCAACGACAATATGAACAGTGTTGGAATCTATGTTCAACTGAGCTCAGGAATTTCCTCGATATTATAGGAGTTCATATTCGTGTGCAGAAACCAACAAAAATTTCGCAAAATTTCCTCGAAGGTTTTTCATATTGTCATCAAGCTGACTGATGGTCAGTGGTCATGTGTGTATTTTCCCAAGCTGATATGGAAATTCTAGGAAAATTTCGTTGGGTTTTATGCACACATATGTTAACCTCTATAACTGGCGTGGGAACTCCTGAGCTCAGGTGAGGACCGCTTGTCTGAATATCTTTGAAACGGTTACGAGTATCACCTGTTCCTTTTGATATAGCATCCGTTATGTGACTGGGTATCGATTGCTTCAATTCCAGAGGAAAATTGTCCCTGTTGGGGGAGGAATCGAAAATTTCGTGATTTGCTCAAATGGCACGCTCCTTATATTCTTCCAAATATATATATGCCCAGGGTGAACTACGCGTATTTGTAGGAGTATGGAAACTACGAGCAACTTTTGAGAAATAATCGTTGGTGTTTGTACGCTTCTATTCAAAATCGTGTGTGAATTCTCATATTTAGTGACGGAAACGTAAGAGCTCAGTTGAGAAAAGCAAAGACTGATCATCATCTTTCTAGTGATTCGTTGAATCATGTGATTGCAGTTATGCGGAGTATATGAGAGAGAATGAGCCCGGGAAAGAACATTATGGAGGACGAGCGAAGCGAAGCAGCGGAAGAAGCCGACAGAAAG
>NW_003209389.1:0-1192 GCF_000006405.1 Perkinsus marinus ATCC 50983
ACTCCGTCTCTAGGTAGTCAGAGACGCATACAATACTCCTATAAGAAGAAATTGCAAATCTGTCCGCACAGATGGGTATTGTATTGTATTGTATATAACTCCTGGAACAGCCAATTATATTACGAAATATCGTTTAGTATGGGTCTCGATCTCGGGTCCTCTCGATTATCGAACATGAACTCTAACTGATTGAGCTATTACGACACTATCAGTTTCGTAAATTTCGATGAGAACAGTTTCCTAACAGACACAAAACAGTTTCCTAACAGACACAAAACAGTTCCCTAACCGACACAAAACAGTTCCCTCAGCGGCAAACAGTTTGGCGTGGATCGTAGCAAAAGTACGAGAAAGTGGGGTAAAACGGTCAGAAACGGGATAAAATAACATAAACAGCGAAAGTACCACGTAGAAAAGGTACGAGATAGAGAAGGGCACTCAGATTTATATAGCAAACCCGGGGGATTGGCTTACACTATTCATTTCCGCCCTTTTAAGGCCGTTTAACTCGAAACAGTTCTCACATGTTCTCTCATGTTCTTTCATGTCGCCGAACTGTTCAGCACACCCGAAGCCCGAGGCCATGACACCCGAGAATCCAGTTCCCACCAAATATTTAGTAATATTAACAGATGCCAGATTCGAACTCGCAACCTCTCGAATGCTAGCCTCCACGCCTAACCCACTCGACTACTCGATCTTATACTCCTTGATCTTATTTACTTACTAATTACTGTGAGGACTCCGTGTAAGGTTCTGGTGCTCCAGTGGCCTGGGTACCGTGCTGCGGGCTGAAATTGTGGGCTAGGCTCAAGGGTCAGTGCTAGAGCTAAGCCTAGGGTTTAGGGTTAGTTTCACGGGCTGCGGTTTCTGGGTTTCGTGGCTCCAAACAAAACCCGAAACCCAAAACCCAACCAAACTCGAAACCCAAAACAAAACTAATTATTAATACCGGTCTCGTGGGCCAGTGCAAGAGTGCAGTACAAGCATACTAGTGCCTCTTGGCTCAGAGTGCAAGCGGCGACCTTGACTGCATACCCACTTACTACACCTCAATGGTAGGTCTAATGAGGATTTGGGAATGGTACGGTACCGGTAAGTGGTGATTGGTGACACGAAAATAGAAAAATAAGGAAATCCCTTGAAGGGTCTACTATATTGATTTTACTAACGTGTCACCAGAAATATGCCC
>NW_003212142.1:0-1175 GCF_000006405.1 Perkinsus marinus ATCC 50983
CCATCTCAGACACCAGCCACTTCTGACTCTCTTTTTCCTAGGCTTGCACGTTATGGTGGTGGCCCCCTCATCACTAGATTCACTCTAGACATCTATGATCATACTGGTGAATCACCATGCAGGGACCTTAATCGTGTTTTGGACCCTGGAACTATAGTACCCACTTCAGTGGCCTCTACTAGTAGTGCTCCTATGGCCTACTATTACACAAGGTTTACACCCTGTATACTCAGGTCCAGCAGCAATAGATATCACGACGAAGCCGGTCGGTATCAAGAACCTTGGGAGTAATGATATCTTACTTGATAATCCCTTAGAGCTCTGTGGGTGATAGGTACTTGTTTTGTGACCTGTGTTCTGCAATGTATGCTGTCTATTGCTGAGTTCACCTGTCTAGCATCCCAGATGAAGAGAGGTGTGAAGCATTATCAACAGAAGCATCATCGTAACCACCACCACCATCATCATGATGATGATGTGGATAAGCAGCAGCAGCAGCAGAATACGGCGCATAATACTGTGAAGGAAAAGAAGGAAAACGCTCCGTCCAATGTAGTATAGGGATGTATTGTTAAAGTTACCGACTGTAGTGTATGTAGAAGGTTGCTGTTTCTACTTCATCACCATCGTCGTCATCGTCGTCTGTCGGGGATTCTTCCTCTGAGTCCACTACTGCGGCTCTGTATGAACCCCAGCATGGATACTACGAGGTTGCCGCAGCTATGGTGGACCTCTTTAGTAAGTGTCAAGTCAATGTTGAGGACTTGTCCACTGATAGCAAGCCAGCGGTTAATCCAGTAAGGCTCTTGTCTGCATTGAAGAGGAAGTAATACTCCATTGCTCTACATGGTAACTAACGATTCATCATCCCAGATACCCCAAGAACCCCCTCTTCATGGACCTTGCAGAAGAACAGGACTGTCATGAGTTCCTCTCATTACTGTTGGATGCTCTACATGGATGTACAGCTCGATGTCAATTAGTATCGTTCTATACTCCTCCTACAGGTACCCATGATAGTGTAACAACACCGGGTCCCCGGGCGGGCGGCACTAACACTAGCAACGATCGTGGTCGTTTGGATGATCATAATCAGTGCCCTCCACCGTCATCGGTAGCATCATCATCAGCGTCATCAGTATCGAGGGGCTCTGTGGCATCCTCCCCGGCCTCTC
>NW_003216022.1:0-1203 GCF_000006405.1 Perkinsus marinus ATCC 50983
TACGTTCATTCTAGCGATGATCTGGAGTTCTCCTCGAGTGTCTCATCTTTGCTTCGCGAAACCTGCGGGGACGAATGTGCTAATGCGTGGGGAGAACGTGTTGTTCCTAAACTCAACGAGTTCGTCGAACGGCAAGGAGACAACTGGGTATGGTATGTGATTGGTTGCACGGCACTAAACAATATCAGCTCACCCAGATCTCCCTGGGTGGGGAATCTCCACTGAGGATCGTAGGTTCTAATACCAGTAAAAGACAAAGTGTGTGCGAGGTACGGCTTGTAGAGCTTATAAAGCTCATGTTATTGAAAATTGCATGTAAAGCCTAACGCTTGAGCGCACCAAATTGAAGACGCTGAGAAACCTGGATTGAGTTCGACGGTCGACCTGTATGGTAGGCTCCGATCCCGGCAGTCGGCTCTGGGAGAGCCTCCGCTGCGGGGGCTCGTCGCTACTACGCGTGTGACACGCGGCGTGTCAAGGCTTGAGCACGATAGGCTGAAGTATTTTGCAGTACTTGCATGAATGATAGGCACACGTCGCAGGTCAACTACCACCAAGCACTGCATGCAATGTGACCAGTATAGAGGTGGAGGTGTAGGAAACGAGCTTTAACTATCTGCCTCATGTCCGGAGCAGCTGGCAGCTCTAATGCAAAAGATGCCGCGCCACAGCATTAGATCACTGGTGCCATACATGCTACGCACTAAAATGTTAGTACTTGTTAATGTTAATCACAGTACGCAACGAACAAGGAGTAATAAACACACGATATGGACCATATCATATGGTGCGCCACAATATGTAGAAAATGCAAGTGCACGTAAGTAAGCAAGATTGAGTTGAACGCACCTTATGTGAAAAACCAGGATGTGAACTGTGAAACAAACTAGCGTAGTGTGGATAGTAAAGAGCCCGCAGTAATTCATGCGAAAATGATTCAAATCGAACTGGTCAATAAAAACTTTGCATTTTTGCAGCCGTCGTCAGGCCATTAGTTGTCGCTTGTCGCGTCTGGGGTTTTGTCGCTCGCCCAGTGGGTCCCTCCCCACGGTGGCTCGCGGATCTGTCGATCCCCAAGAGGGTTGTTCCACCGAGAAAATGTTTTTGCCTGTAGTCTGGTATCCCATTGCATCTCACTGACTAATCGCAAAGAGTGGAGGAGCTCCGACAGGATAATCTGACATACTGCGAGCTTTGGAGCTC
>NW_003202411.1:0-1489 GCF_000006405.1 Perkinsus marinus ATCC 50983
AAATACGGAACTCCGATGGACAAGTGAGTTGTGATTGATAGTAATATACCAAAATTCATAGTCTCAAGAGATCGTCACTTCACCAAGTATTTCCTCCCCTATTGGTTCAAGGGGACAGACAATATCAAGAAAGAGATCATGACCAATGGCCCAGTACGACCAGTTTTCTTCCAGTTGAGCAGTATATATGTCCAATCCATCCCCTGTCAGACCTCGGCTACATTATCCATGTATAACGACTTCCTGTCATACGAGTCAGGCGTCTACAAGCACACGAGCGGCACCTTCATGGGCGTACACAGTGTTGAGATCATCGGATGGGGTATCGAGAAGGGCGTTGATTACTGGCTGGTCATGAACTCCTGGAATGAAGATTGGGGTGACAATGGCACCTTCAAGATAGCCCAAGGGGATTGTGGTATAAATGACATGGTCCTTGGGGCGCCTCCAGCCAAGTATTGACTGGTGTCTGATCGTTAATTTTTCACCATAGGGTAAGTGTCAATGACTCAGGGTCACAGAAATTCTGTGACGAATAGGTCGCATGTCCTGGACATGAAGTTCAGAACTGTATCTTGGTATTGACCTCAACTTTATTCATCGAATAGATTTCATGCATTCGATTTTCTCATTGTTCATTGATCGGTGCATGACGTACGATTCATGACAATGCCCCCTGCTCGTTTACTACGGATTTTCCCTAGCACAGGGTGACTCACCTGTGTACTTTTACCTCACTTATCAGAGTTCAGCCATCGCACGATTCATGCGGTTAGATGAGACCAAGCTCACCTGTGCACTGCGTCAGACCGCGTTTTCCGCGTAGGCTTAGCTCACATAGTTCGAATATCCTTAATTGTCCAGCATATGTGAGGAGAGTAAGTATAGGATTTCTTACGTAAGCATGTCGTGTTCAGAAGATAAGTGACCGACACGGTCATACTCAAGGTCCTGTCTCGAAAGAGGTTGTGTCTTAGACGCTTCCATTCCCACCATTGCTCGTGACGTTACGTCACTGACGTACGTAGGTGGCTTGTATCCCGAGGGCGCAAGAGACTCGTGTGCTTAACACATTACGTGTTACACGTATCCTAATACTAGATGATGTCAAGTATCATTAGAAATTTAGTAGGTCTCCAGAAAAGGCGGCCTTCAAAAACGTTTTTTCGTTACGTATTACATCGGATGTAATGAAGTCGATCACCAGTACGCGGTGTCCGGGATTATTCTATCGCGTTTAACGCCATTTCGCGATTAAGGGGTGCTGCACCCCGGGTGCATCTCCAATGTAGCAAGGCAAGGTTAGGGAGCTTGGGTCGAGGTTCATTATGCTATTCACATTAGCGACTGACCGATACAGGTTGACCATCACATGCCATTCAATGGCAATTTGACGAAAACCTACTCAGCGTCCATCTTCGCCTAGCGGTGGCTGCGAGCTAGGCTGATAGAAGAAAGGCACCAGCACAGGGATAAGTTCAAGCTGGAT
>NW_003210272.1:0-1249 GCF_000006405.1 Perkinsus marinus ATCC 50983
AGTGGGGGCCCACTCTCAGGAGCCCATAGAGGCGCACGAGGACCAATGACTCACACTCCGTAACATCAGCATAGAATCCTCCTTGGAACATCCATAGTGGATCTCCTACACTCAACATGTGTAGCTGCTCCCTTCCTAGCACCAGGTTTGGAACCGTACTAGCGTTAACAATAACGTGGCTACCTCCGATAGGGTCATCCAAGTGGGGGCCCTCTCTCAGGAGCCCATAGAATCGCACAAGGACCAACGGCTCACGCACTGCAACCCTAGTCAAGGAACATCCTTGAGCACACAACATATGCAACAATTCCCTAACTGATCTTCCCGTAAACGACACGTCCCCCGCAAATCTTGGAAGACCTTCGGTACGGGGTCCCTGTTGCCTCACAATGCCCCTTTTAACAACAGGGCCAGCTCCTTCCTCACCTAATCTGTCAGTGAGGGGTGTGCTGGGCGCCTTACTATCACGGACAGTAAGACAGGTCAGTGTTTCCATGGTACCCTGGAAGCCATCAGACCTTACCCGTCCCTCACCAAATCTGGGCAAGGGGTTAGGGCGTTGGTAACCTTGACAATCAGCGTCAGAGATCACCCTGAATGTCAAGCCTTCGGAGCAGACGATACCCTTGTGAGTTGATGGTAGCATGCACGGGTCGTCGTTATCACCCTTCTCATCCATATCACTAGTACCAGACCTATCGACCGTATCCGCGTTGGCCAGTGCAGATAAGCAGGTCGTAGTCTCGCTACTCCTTGGACATAGATACTCGCTTGGAAGGTCCTTAAGCTTCCCCTGTTCAGCTTGTGTGACCATCATATCGGGCGCCTCCGAGTTCCCCAGGACCGTAGACATACCGCCCCGGATATCTTGACATTCTGGACCCTCTAGTAGCTCCTTACGTAGAATACCGAACGTCGGCAGCCATACATAAGGATGATCTTCAACCAGTATAGAGTCAGTTCCTAGTTCTAATCCTTCACAACTAGAACCATAGGAAGACTTCCGGATAGTATTCTCTATGGCGTACAGAGTCGAAGATTCTTCGAGAGGAGTACCCAAACCACCAAACGAACCCTTAAGACCAACCACATCATAGTCCATACACCCTTGAGCGGCCTTGGGGTCATCACCTCTCAGAGAACCAATCCCGGTAGAATGTGCACAACGGCGGTGATCACTGACCACAGGTGTAGGTAAATTCCCAGTTAGTGTAGGTAAACGTTGCGCGTAGTGACTGGGATCACTTTT
>NW_003208707.1:0-1379 GCF_000006405.1 Perkinsus marinus ATCC 50983
CATCAGGTACTTTACAGCACGATATGCAACATCCCCAGTAGTAATGATACCGACAGATGTTAGGAGTACTCAAGCACGCACGCGGGAGAATTCGGCAGCAGTAGAAAGATATTATAGAGATAGGACGATCATCGTAGTGAGGTAGGTATCTTAGGTTGCGGATGGTAAGATACGGAATAGGTCCGGAAAGGGAACATTTTTTCAGAACGGTGTGTTCGCAGTTATTCTTTGGGACTTCGGCATCTATTAAAAACGCAGTGAAGAAAATTTCTATGCCGAACACTAGGGTTTTGGTATTCGATTTGGGGTCGGTCGAGGAGGTTGATATCAGTGCCCTGGTCGCACTAGGAAAGATACCGAGTTCTATTGGGAGGAATGTGGAGTTGATAATCTGCAATGTGAATTTTGATGTGGATGTGCAGTTGAAGCGATCGAGAACAGCTCGCTTGATCCCTGAGCAAATTCGCATTTTTCGGGAAGGCGATTTGGCGATGCAGTGGGCGGAGGATTCGTGTTTGCTGGCAGAAGGGATTTCATTGAAAGCTGAAAAAATGGAGGGAAAAATTTCGAAGGGAAAATTAATTGGAAAAATTTTCGGCGATGTGAGAATCGCAAAATCGTGGCGAAAGTTATTCATAACGATAAAAGCGAGCTGTGGTGAGAGCATTTACCAAGAAGGAGCACTTGCTAAAGGGATGTATATTGTGGCGCGTGGGAGGCTCAGTCTTTACGACGGGTGTAGGAGGATTCATACTGCTGAGCGCGGCGATAAAGGGCCCGATATTAGTATCGCTCGGCGAGTTGGACCGTATGGCATTTTGAGTAGTAGAGAATTTTGTGGCGCGCGGTCATCGCGATCACAAGTGGTGCAAGCAGGGGACATTCTGTGTGAAAAAGCGGCGTATGTTGCCTGTGTGCATTGCAAAAGTTTGGTAGCTGATGAAGACGATACGGAGTTGTTGTTGTTAACGAGGGAACGTGTGCTGAGATTAGAGCACGCCTTCCCTGAAGTTGCGATGAAATTGCATAGAGCGTTGGCGATGAAAGCAAGCGGAGTTGTCGATGGAAATTGGGAGAAGAGTGGTATGAGAGATAGAATTAATAGTGTGAATAGTGACAGAGCCGACGAGGAGGTTGATTTGGTTGCCCGACTGCATGGTTATGGAGGAGGAAACGCGTTGTTGTTAGTTCCTAGTGGAAAAGATAAACTCCGCGCGAAAGTGGCAAATGGAGGAATACCCCCGGTCTCGATTTGATCGTTATTGTAGTTATTATTTACTTTTCCATTTTGAAATTGTGAAACGGTTGATCGATTTACCAACGTAATGATGTATATATATGTCTCACGAAGAGGAAGTTATTGAATTGCAGTGTGGGGG
>NW_003214823.1:0-1008 GCF_000006405.1 Perkinsus marinus ATCC 50983
AGCTCAGAAGAGTTTCCTATACAGTGTTGGAGTAGGAATATATGTAATCGCTTTCCTCACCTGCTGAGCTCAGAAGAGTTTCCTATACAGTGTTGGAGTAGGAATATATGTAATCGCTTTCCTCACCTGCTGAGCTCAGAAGAGTTTCCTATACAGTGTTGGAGTAGGAATATATGTAATCGCTTCCCTCAGCTGAGCTCAGAAGAGTTTCCTATACAGTGTTGGAGTAGGAATATATGTAATCGCTTCCCTCAGCTGAGCTCAGAAGAGTTTCCTATACAGTGTTGGAGTAGGAATATATGTAATCGCTTTCCTCAGCTGAGCTCAGGAGTTTCCTATACAGTGTTGGAGTAGGAATATATGTAATCGCTTTCCTCAGCTGAGCTCAGGAGTTTCCTATACAGTGTTGGAGTAGGAATATATGTAATCGCTTCCCTCAGCTGAGCTCAGAAGAGTTTCCTATACAGTGTTGGAGTAGGAATATATGTAATCGCTTCCCTCAGCTGAGCTCAGAAGAGTTTCCTATACAGTGTTGGAGTAGGAATATATGTAATCGCTTTCCTCACCTGAGCTCAGGAGTTTCCTATACAGTGTTGGAGTAGGAATATATGTAATCGCTTTCCTCACCACCTGAGCTCAGAAGAGTTTCCTATACAGTGTTGGAGTAGGAATATATGTAATTGCTTTCCTCACCACCTGAGCTCAGAAGAGTTTCCTATACAGTGTTGGAGTAGGAATATATGTAATTGCTTTCCTCACCTGCTGAGCTCAGAAGAGTTTCCTATACAGTGTTGGAGTAGGAATATATGTAATCGCTCTCCTCACCTGAGCTCAGAAGTTTCTCCACTAATTTTAAGAGTTTACATACGAATTTGGGTAAAAGTGTACAAAAATATGCGAGTAGAATTTCCTCGCTTTAGTTGACCATGTGCATTATCTCCCACACCGGCCGAGACGGTAGAAAATTCTCCTACACAAAATTCCACTCGAAACCGAAACGATGACGAA
>NW_003203352.1:0-1639 GCF_000006405.1 Perkinsus marinus ATCC 50983
AACAACAACAACAAGGAGAAGAAGGAGAAGGTCACCATCTTCATCATCAGATTACTGATACTGGTGGTGATGATGATGAGATGATGATGACAAGATGTAGCAGAAGGAAGATGATGGTCCGCCCACATGTACGGGGTGTTTATGATTAATAATAATAACAATGCATTATCACAATTACACATGTAATATCATCATACATTGTTGTGTTGATTACCTTGATGATAATACTATCATAGAAGTGGGAGAATCTATGTACTACTAGTAGTAGTACTACTGGGTACTTGTTATCTATTACTAGCCTTGAGTAACAAGATATCATGTTAGCACAAGATGATATCAATCATGCTTAGTATATGCTACTGAATAGGTAGCAATCAGTCGATGATGTCAGGTATGGTAGGATGTGGATAAAGTTGATGACAATCATCATGACATAATGATGGACAGACCACTCAGCTTCTTGTACGATACACGAGGACGATTATACGCGAGTTCTATGAGGATATTCAATATGTTGCTTCCATGAAGTAATGATGAATACTCTAATGTCGCTCCTCCATGTTATTGTATCATGTCGTGTTATTAGTAACATCATTGTTGCCAATGTAGTAGCAGCAGTAGGATTGTGGTTGGTGTCAGTTTATAATGATACATCAGCCCGGCTATACTCTCGAATCTCTTCAATTATCTCATTCGAGTGGTGATCATGCAGAAACTATTCAACCCCAATCCACATCATCATCATCATCATCCAAATCATCTGTGTTTACTATTATCGGTGAGGAACCTCCAGAAACTTACTTCCTTCGAAATGTCATCTCTAAGGGGTTACATAATAACTTGTTTGGAAGATATCATCATATAAAACACGTAATGATGCGTAACTTGGGTTTAACACTATACTGTTGTTGGTGTGTTAGATCATTACGAGTAATACATGTTCTACATGGGAATCTGATGTATATTCTCCTACGTTATTCGGACCAATGGTTACAAGCAAATATCATAAGACTATGTTCTTACCAAGCTACTACCACTCGATACCCTCCATGATTGGAAAAGAAATCTCATCAAAATCTACACAGGAAAATGATGCTGTTATCGTCACCAGAAGCAGTGAACGGTTATCGAACAACAAAGATAACAGAACATTAACAGATGTTAAAGAGACGAAAGAGGAAAGTAAGGTCTATGATAAAGGGATGGTCATCCGAAGAGGAGATGGAGAGGTGGATAGAGTACTCGAAGGTTTGAGGGCTAATAAAGATGGAATCTATACTGGTGAGGGAGGATATGCTAGAAGTGATGAAAGGAGGGTAGAGAAAAGGAAGAGGGTGGTAGAGAATAATGATGATCCTGTATTATCGAAAAGGAGAATAGCTACTAGAGAGGCTACTGGTGTAGACATTGAACATACAACATTGAGGTTACCAACTCCGATGAGGAATGATAATAGGAAAATCCCAAAGTGGTTGACAGAATTGCAATCGACCACGGAATGGTATTGTGATAGGACATAAGCTCAATAAGCTCCTCATTACATGCGCCTCATAGTATCATCTCTGGGGTTGTATAATGCGCGTTGTGTTATGAGTAAGGTATAATACTATAAACGCAATATTGAAGTAGTCGGATGAAT